>NC_051176.1:199016148-199203648 GCF_013339695.2 Rhipicephalus sanguineus | reverse complement strand
ACGACAGGTTGAATCGCTGATTCTGTCCAAGCAGCTATAGTCGGCCGCGCGGATACCCAGGTATCGATCCGGTACTGGTGAGACATCTGTCACGTTCCGTCCGCCAACCAAATAAACGCCTTGGTGTGACGTGTGAGCTTATATTGACAGCAGCATAGTATATAAACCTCGTCTCGCCCAGTTCTGAGGGAGTTACACCGCGTAAATAAAAATAGCGCTATTTTTATACGCACCTGAGAAATACGCGTTAATGTCTTTTTTTTTTGTGCCGTGTTTTGTTATCCTTCCTCAGCACATTTTTTCCCAGAGCTTTTCGAAGCCTCCTCTCTGGTTGACGGTACACCAGGTTTATTTTTGCTTTCCTCTAAGTAAAGCTTTTTTACCTGTTTGCATTGAAGTGACTCTTATTTTCTTTACGCACACGCAGTACACAGAGCACTGTCTTTGAAAAAATCCTGCTATCGATGCAAGCATCAATAAGGCTAAGGCGCCGAAAGTTTCATATTAGTGCTGACAGAGGTGGCGGTTATATTCTTTTGTGCAGCCTGCAGATGAACGATGAAATGTAATTCTCTTGAAACTGCTGTTACCTTCAAAGCTGCGCTAAAGTAAAATGGTTATACCGTGTTCCATCAAGAGGGAGCAAAACTTTGACGTTCACGTGTTTTTGCTCTCGTACTTTTCTTTTTTTTTCTTAGCTACCTACAGAAAAAAGTGCTTTATTCGGGCAGTATTTTTGCATTTTATAGAGATAGTGTTCATGCAGTGGTACCTGGTCTGCATACCATTGTGTGGTTTTTGTCCTAGCGGTAGCGCACTAAATTATACTTAGCATAAAACATCCCGACTAGAAGTTATTAATGGCTTTTGGTGCGAGCAATCCTGGGGGCTGCATTGCGTTTTAAGATTATTAATGGTGCGAGCGTCCCGTAGTTTGCTTTTTTTGCTGCGATATTCCTTCTTTGTCCCTACATCGAACAAAAGTCTCCATAATCTTTCTGCCCAGAGTAATTTTATGCTCTGGCCATGTGAGCCATCGCTGTGACGATGTATAGTTATGTAGTGTTATGCGGAAAACTTATCGTTTTGGTGGTTGTCGGCAATTTAGGGCGCGAAGTAATGTTTTCGCAATAACCGTCCCTGAATAAGTGTTGGCCAAGAGTCCCGTATCATTAATCTTGGTGGCGATGCGTCTACTTGAATTAAATACACACGATGGTCCGAATCGCTGGTTTAGTACGTACGTGAGCACAACGTGGCTGAATTCCTAACGAATCGCACCGTTGGGCGATTGTTTCTGGCACCCTTGTGTGTCGATTGAGTTAATCGGCTGTACTGAAGCACTCCTTGTTTGTCAGCAGACTGAATTAGTGATTTTTTTAGTGGCACGAGCAGCGAGTGACACTCTTGTTCATCTTGGAAGGATATCTGGCTGAGCACTTTCGGTTTTCCGAATATTCATAAATATTCTTCTAAAAAATAGAAATCGATGGTTCTGGTTCAGGCTAAGACTTATATTGAATACATAGGAGATCGGGCATGACTTAAAGGGGCCCTGCAACACCTTTCTGAGTTATACTGGAGTAGTCTCATTATTGACGTATGACTCTTCACGAGTCATATGCCGCAAACATTTTTCGAATCCGTCAAGTCTAAGTGGTGTTACCAAATTATAGAAATCACGTTCCGCAGCTTTCTCCCTCTGCTCAACGCCGCCAGCGCGCGGAAGAGAGAAAGAGATTCTTTATTTGGGAAAATTAGGTGAATAGTGGGGGTGAGGGACGCAGTAACTGTCTCTCAGGCGAGGACACCACAACCGCGACACCTGGGGGAAAGGGGAGAAAAGTATAGGGGAAGTTAGAGTTATAGTGGAGGAGGAGGCCTGGGGGAGTTAAACACATCACTGGGGGGAGAGGGGGAAAAAGAAAAAAAAAGGGGGGGGGGACACACGCGATAAACACATGACTGGGAAAAAAAAAAAAAAAACACGGAAGTTCCGTTTGTTGGGGGCTTGGTCGGCGTGGTTCAGAGAAGACGGTCGGCCAGTTGCGCGGCTTCGATGTAGTTGAGGACCGCGCGCAGGGCAGGGCGCACGCGATGGGCTGATCCTACCGGGTGCAGAATGTCATCTACCGTGGCAGACGGAAGTCCCAGCTGCTTGAAGGCACGAGCGAGCGCTTCGCGGTGGGTGGAGAGGGCGGAGCAGGAAAGGAAGAGATGCGCCACGGTTTCCCTCTCTCCGCAGTCACTGCAGAGGGGCGAGGGCGCACCGCGGAGGCGGTGCCGGCGCTCAGCAGGCCAGACGGAACCTGTCCGCAGTGCGAGGAGGAGGGACCGCTCTTTCCTGGTCAGCACGTTTTCCGATAGAATGCGTGGTGGAGAGCCGGCGGCCGTGCGCTTGTCGGGGTGGTTTCGCACGAGCTCTCGCCAAAGGTTTCGGCGCGCTGAGTCCACGGAGTCCGCGCACGTTGTCAGTGGAACAGCTGGGTCGTGTGCTGTCTTTGCCAGGTCATCGGCAGCCTCGTTCCCTGCGATGCCAACGTGCGACGGTATCCACTGGAGAGCCACGTCGCATCCGTGTTCGCGCAGACTGTGGAGTGACCACGCCACACGTTGTGCGAGTGGGGGGGGCGCGTTCCTCTTTGGCGAGCTGGCGGAGGGCTGACCTCGAGTCAGTGTAGATTGTCGCGCGTGTGACTTGCGGCGTTTCGCGGATGAGGTCGGCAGCAAGGTGTATTCCTACCAGCTCAGCCGTGGTGGAGGAGGCGCGGTAGGCGAGCCGGCATTGGCGCTTCAATGCCAGCTGTGGTGCCGCGCAGGCAGCGGCCGCAGAGTGGTCCCGAAGCACGGAGGCATCAGTGAAAAACTGTGTCCTTCCATCAAGGTCCTGGTCCATTCTGGCTGCGGCTTCCTGCGCGATAGCACAGGCCGGTGTGTTGCGCTTCGAGCGCACGCCTGAGAGCTCGAAGCCGATGGGGAGGGGCACTCGTTGGTGAGGGGGGGGCCACGGGGGAATCTCGGGTGCGGAGTCCACGACGATAGAGTCGAACGTGTCGAATAGTGTTCCGACACGCGAGTTGGGCAGTGCCCGCAACTGGGACAGGATGGCGGCCCCATCCGGTGCACGTTGGAGGCGCTCGAGGTGGTAGAGCGCGCGCAGTTCGCCTGTGAGTGACGCCGGCCAGGCGCCTGTCTCCGCGAGCGTGGCAGCCACTCTCGAACCGCGCGGGAGTCCGTGACACATGCGGAGAACTCGGCGATGGTCAGCGTCGATGGCACTCCACTGTATGGGGCGAAGGCTGCACAGAGGAAGCGCGTAATGCACTTTGGACATTGCCATGGCCTCGTAGATGTTCATCGCGAAGGAGGCCGGGCATCCGGCTCCTCGCGCGAGAATCCGTCGGACCGCACCCTCGACACGGCGTGCTTCACGTCTCACACGGCTCACCTCCAAGTTCCACTTTAGTCTATGGTCTATGGTGATACCAAGATAGCGGACGTGGGTTTTCCAGGGCAGCGGAACACCGTGGAGTGTGATGGGGCGGGTTGTACGCCGTTCACTGGCACGCGGGTGGACGAGGAGTGCCTCTGTTTTGGCGGCCGAGATGCGCAGTCCTATGCTGTCCAGGAACCCGGCGACGGCCTCTAGGGCGTTCTGGAGGCACTTACGCACCCTGGCGAGGCATCGGGTGGGGCCGCGCACATACAGGGCGATGTCGTCCGCGTAGGTGACCGCGTGCACAGTGAAAGCGTCTTGTTTGGGAAGGCACTCGGTGAGCGGTGCTAGAACCAAGTTAAAAAGAAACGGGCTCAGCACGCTTCCTTGTGGCACTCCGGTGGTGACAGGGCGGCGCGTACTGTTCGCCTTCCCCACACGGACAGTCAGTGAGCGGTCCGCGAGGAAGGCTTCAATGTAGCGCAGGAGTTTGCCCTGCACACCAAGCGCACAGACCGCCTGGATGATCGTCGTGTGGGGGAGACAGTCAAAAGCTGACTGCACGTCGAGCAGAAGTAGCAGGGCTGTCTCCCGGTCGTGTAGCGCTTGTTCCAGGGTGCCAACAACCGCGGCAATCGCGTCAGCCGTGGCGCGAAGGGCGCGAAAGCCGCACTGTTGTGGAGGGAAGGTGCCGCTCGCAGTGGCTATCCATTGGAGGCGATGAAGCGCCATTGCCTCCATGGTTTTCCCCGGCACCGATGTCAGGGATATCGGCCGGTATGAGGCGAGGCTGCGCGGTGGCTTCCCGCGCTTCAAAACCGGCACGACCAACGCTGTACGCCAGGTATCCGGGAGGGAGGCGCTGTTGAAGACCTCGTTGAAGGCGACGAGCAAGAGTTGGCGCTGGTCGTCGTTGAGGTTCCGCAGCATGCTGTGTGTTATGCCGTCCGGCCCCGGCGCGCTGCGGTGACGTCTGCGGTTGAGCACACGAGCGAGTTCGTGCTCAGTGAACTCGGCGTCGCACAGGCAAGCGAGTTGCTGCGAGACGGCCGCGTCTGTCGGCGCAGAGGGCGATAAGGTCGGACGGTGGCCTCCGAGAGTGCCGGCACTCACGCTTGGAGGCGCAGGGAGGGCTGGGGTAAAAGCGTCTGCTAAGAGCTCTGAAAGTTCCAGCTCCGTGATGCCGCGAGCCACCGCAATCGCGAGCACAGGGTGGCGAGGGGCCCTTGGGTTGAGAAGGGGGCGTGGAGGGAGCGAGCGCGGAGGTGCGAGGAGGTGCCCAAGAGTTACGTCAGCGCCGGCGGAATTTTTTTTCTTCATTTTTTTCTCTCTGGCGTCTGGGCGCAACCACGTGGTCTGTGGCGCCACTTCCGGTCGGCTTGCGTGGTCCTCGTCGAGCGGAGCCCATCGTACCGTGTATCGCGCGTGCTTGAAAACTGCGAGTCGGTTTGGTAATGTTGGGTGTGCACCTCGAACTGCCGTAGTGTTTTCATCGCTCTGCCAACCAAGGACGCAAACATGCGTGCTCGTTTGGAACGAATGACGCAAACATGCGTGCGCGTTTGGAACGAATGACAGCTGAGATGGGTTTCGACCCACACTCCGATACACCACCTCGTCGCACTGCTCGCGCTTGAATCGTATTCAACACGGCAAAGCTGCGTGCACCCTTCTCCCAGTGGCGGTACTGGATTGACAGCATTTAAGCCGGTGGGTGGGCACTTCGATGCTGTTTGCTCTTCGAATGCGGGCGCACGGCGAGTGCGGGCTGACAACAAAGAACTAAAGACTAGAAGAAAGGATCGTGGGGCATCGGGCTGGCGCGGACCCATCCCCCGGCTGCCTGCAGCTACCGTGAAAATGCGAGTCTGCTTGGTTGCTGTGTCGCGGTTTCTCAGGAACGTGAGACTACGGGGAGGATACGCCGAGGTACGGCTCGATGACATACTGAACAGACAGCGAACAGGACTCTCGCCATACAGCGAACACAGGTATCCTAAACTAGCCGGCGCCAGCATTGTTATCGGAAAAATGCTGCACCCCTGCCTCGGTCGGTCGTGAGAACGTTCCGACGACGCAGTTTTCAGCTGACGAGGCCACACTCGAACGGCTGCCACTCTCAACTGCAACCGGATATGGTCAAAAGCACAGAAATATTCACGATCTCGGCACTGCGCATGGTGAAGAAAACGCAACTACGAGCAGACGAGCTGTCGGTGAGACCGGAAGTGCTAATAATAATGTTTGTTCGGTGTTTTAACGGCATAACACAATATAAACATATATATTATCTACTTATTGAACTCAAAATTAACAACGAAGGTAATAATGAGGGTGTCATCGTGATTATAACATCAGCCAATGGTGGAACTGCCGACGATCGCGTCATATTTTGAGGACTAATACATCATTTGTCGAGAAAAGAGGGAGCGGTTTTCAGCTGACTTTGAGAATTTATTGTAAATCCAGACCGCTCGCTTCGCTATAATATTTGGCTCGTGTGTTCTCGGGAGCCTCGACTACCGATTGGCAGAGCTTTTTGAACCCTGCTCAAAAAGTGTTGCTGGGCCCCTTTACGATAAGGGCCAAGCATTGAATAATGAAAATAAATTGCTGGAGTTCATTGAACGATCGTGAGCAGTTGGGATTGCTGCGGAACCTGGCGGCGCAGACCTCAAACAAGCGCGCCTTTCTACGTGGCCTCAGAGATCCCCTTCATCAACACGAAGTTAACCCAAGGAAAACACCAGGACACACGAACGCCGACGTGCAGGTCGCCTCCCGAATTTTGAGAGCGCCGCTCTTGGGCGCCCGTTCCTGCGTTGAGCGGCGTCGCCGTCGGTGGCGTCACCGATAGACACGAAAAAAAATTACACCATCTCCCGCTAAAGGGGACCATGAGGCGATGCGAAGCCGGAGCACTTGCACGATCGCGTTCCGTTGGCGTTTGTTGGGCATGCTACCGACCTCGCGTCGTGGAATGCGAAGAGGGACGCTACGCGCGTCGTATCTTCCATCTAGCCTGGCCGTTAATTCTCACAGGGCGAGCGGGGAACGCGGTCGACAGGCGGGCGAGAGGGGGGCAGCGTAGGAGAGGAGAGAGAAGGGGAGGGGACGCGCATGCGCTCGAGCTCATCGCTGCGTTGCGCAGGAGAGAATTTCGGCATGTCTAGCCTGCGTTTGAGAGGATGAGTGGAAAGGGGGAGGGGAGAGGGGTATGGGAGAGGGAAAGTGGAGAGGGCAAGGGGAGAGGGAAGGCGGAGAGGGGAAGGGGAGAGGATGAGTGGAGAGGAGGTGTGTGGAGAGGGTATGCGCATGCGCAGTAAGGGTGGTCACGCCGCACACCACCACCACCACCACCACCGGATTGAGCTCCGCCTTAAGATACTTCGCATCTAAAAATAAAACGAGAAAGAAATACTCACGATCGAATGGGATTTGAACCGGGGCCCTCTGCGTGGCAGTCGAGTATTCTACCACAGAGCCACACTGGTGCTTGGGACTCATTTGCAAGAAGACCCTATACCGTCGTCATGCCGGGCAAGGAATCGCGTTAACCTATGTAATATAGCGTGGCAGAAGATTAATGTAACAACCAGTCATCACACAATGCTAATTGCGCAACAAGTGTGTGGTTTAATGCTTCCCACCTACTGCAAAGTGCTCAGCCATAATTCTTCATCGTCATTCAGCCACATGCAGCATCAACAAAGTGCACATAATACCTCACAGAAGTGTAGAGCTCGCTTATCCGCAGAAAGACGAATAACGGCGTAGTGGGGGCACAAAAATTATGATTTATGACGTAGTCAATACCTTGCGGAAAGCCAAAACTTAAAACACAGTTGGCCTTGCCCCAACATGAAGCATCGCTTAGAATTCGCATTAGGCAGTATCGTAATCGTCGGTGAATTTTCTTAAGAGAGCAAATCTTTGGGCAAGTTGGTGATCCATTATGTGACTAACAGCGCAAAAAATGGACAAAGGACTGTGCGCATGACCACCGCAAGTGATGTGGGCTGATAACACTGTGTTGTTTTTTTGCAAATAGTGCTTTGCAATCTCTTTTGTTCGCGTGCCGTTTCCTTATATTCTGTCTCGTTTCGGAAATAAACTTCAGTTGTAAGTTCAGCGCTCGTCTGCGTTTCTTCATTGTCATTTGTCCTTTCTTGCGCTGTTAGTCACATAGTGAATTTTCTGCTTCGTGTGAATACAGTGACTAGGAATTACTTGTCAAACGTATCTTCATAATTGATTCTGTCGATGAAAGCGAATTATTTGGTTCAGTAAAGGCCGCCTTTCCAGTATACTATTTGTACCCGCCAAGGTGGTCTAGTGGTTATGGTATTCGACTGCCGACCCACAGGTAGCGGGATCGAATCCCGACCATGGCGGCCGCATTTTATATGGAGGCGAAAATGCTTGAGGGCCGTGTACTTAGATTTAGCTGCACGCTAAAGAACCCCAGGCGGCCTAAATTTCCGGAGCCCTTCACTACGGCGTGTCTCATAATCATATCGTGGTTTTGGGACGTTAAACCCCAACAATTATTATTATTAGTATACTACATGTGGTGCACGAAATTGCAATGCTTAGCTTACTATTCTCCGTCTCGTGCATAGCGTGCAACGCTGTGGGGGCCGGCGAGACTTGCAGAAGCTGCGTTCGCAACAAGAAATGGTTCGGTGTTTTTACGAACAAATACGGAAAATCGTTCTCATTTACGTTGCGTAACGAACGAAAACAGTTCGCTACCTTAAACAGAAACGAACTGCTGTGTTATGCGATTGTTGGTACATTGTTTCTTGAAGATTTTGTCCTTTTCAGGTTCTTACTTAGAAACCTATCGAGGCGCCTCACGCAAGGGCACGCACGAGCATTCGCAGTCAAGAAAGCTATACTTTTCGCTCACCAAACTTCTTGCGTAGCTTGCACAGCGTCGCACGCTTTGTGTGAAACGAAGTATAGGTCGCAGTTAATTGACATTTCCTGCACACAACTGCACTGGAGCGTCTTCTGCTGTACAAATGTATTGGCCAGCTCAGAGACCTCAATGGGAAATTATTATACTCTAATTTTATAAACTGTCTCGCAGAGCTTCCCGGGCCACGTTCGCAAAACTTTTCCTTCTTAAGTGACTGACATTATGGGTTTGAACTTTTAAATCAGCTCTCAATATATTTGGAAAGTAGTGAAGGGCTGCGAGTAAATATTGGCGACATTATTTGTTAACGTGCATCTATATCGTAATGGGCGAGCGTTTTTTTTTTCATTTTCTTTCTTTTTTTTATACCGCCATCGAAATGTGGCCGCCGTGGCCACGATTCGCAGCTGCGACCTCGTGCTAAGCTGTGTATCGTAAACAGGTGAACTGATGAATAAGTGAACTTAGTATAATTATACTGAGGGACACTGGTGGTTTATAGCCCACCAGCAGGAAGACCGTGCATGTGATCCACTGTTGGCCTAATTGGCATATAATTCTTCACTAACGTAACGTTTTATTGAGGGTTAAATATTATACTATAGTAGGTTTGATGTCGTGAGACATTGCATCTAAAAAACCTCAAGCTTTTCGAGCCCAATATCTCTGCTATCTTTCGTGAGAGCCGCTTATTATATCTTTATTTGCCGCCTTTTTGAAGCTATTTATGTAGTTTTAAAATGTCATCCATAGAAATAGACAAGCACGAAACATCACACACAGAGAATAAGCGGTCCACTAGTGTATTTCAGACGACTTGCTATTTTTCCTAAGCAGACTCTGCTGCGACGCGCCTTTTTTTCAAAGTTCGTCACGTGAACTTCGGCCTGATGTAACACAGTGGCAGCATTTCCTGCACGTTCGGTGCACCCAGATTCGATATCGCCTGGATTGGGGCCTTTAATTTCGATTATTAATATCGCAAATCACGTGTTTTTTGGAATTTCTGAAGAATGAGTACACTATAGATTGTCACGTCCTGCAATGTTTCCATACAAACAAAATCCCCCAGGTTAATGATTCAGAAGTTAATTAACAAGTTTTTGTTAAGTAATCATTTCAATGTAACTTTAGACGCGGCAAAGTATTGCCGCCTCGACGTAGAGTTTGTGTGCGAAGACGGGATGTGCCTGACTATAATAGCATTCTTATAAAAAATATGCGGTGTCTAAAAAAAAAAATGCGCTGTATATGCAGGGCTGGGCAAAGATACTTTGAAATTGTATCGCGATACGATACAAGATACTCAGGCTAGAAGTATTTGAAATACAGATACAAGATACCACAACGCTGATTGTATCCGATACGATACATTCCAATTGTATCTTAAGATACTTCGATACATTCGGAAATTTGTTATTATATATCTGTATATACGGTAATATAGCATTAAGCGTCGATGTACAAAAATGTCCGCTTAAAAATTCATTACCTACGACCAATTTTGTTTCATCTGAATGAAATGCCTGTTAGTATCTCAAAAGCTTTGTATTCCTTTCTGAAGGTGTATTACCTTCGTTTAGAAACAACTTATTGAGGTAGCTTAGATGCTTAACATGACGGCTCTTTATACATTTCGCTGATAGCGGTTTTTGCTTGTCGCTTTTGTAATTGGGTGGAGTCGCTTCTCTGCTTGCCGATCAGCTAGCGGGTTGCCACCTAATCCCAAGAACTTCAATAAGGAGCATCCGCACAATGGTGCAAAAACCGCTGTGGAGTTCTACCTTGCCCGAAAACGTACCACGGTTTCTGCAATACCCGATCAACGGACAAGTGTACGTCAGCAAGAACGCTGGTAGCGACATTCTTTGCGACGCATGGCGTTTACGTAGAGGACATTAAACTGCAATGACTTTTATATTCTACTTATCTGTTGGCGAAAAGCGTTCGTTAGCGATGTACTCAGTAATGCGCGATCCTTTAACAATTTTTCTTCTATGAGAAAACACCTGCAGTATAGAAAACGTGTCAGACGTATTCTATAGTTGCACAAGGCGCCGAAAGACACCGCTGCTATTCACACTATCATTGCCATTTAGAGCTCCGATTACTTCGTGATTAGTGACAATAAAAATATTCAGGGAAGAATAAAAAAGAAGAACAAATATAACTAAGTAAAATAGAAAGGCGGTTCCGTATCAAACACCGCGAATAAGTATAGAAGCACGGTACAGGCGGCACCCCCAGGACCTAATAATAATTGTTGCGTTTTACGCCTAAGAAACATATGATGATAGAGCCGTAGTGCAGGGCTCCGGATATTTCGACCACGTCGTGTTCTAAAACCTAAATACAAACACACGGGCATCGAAATGCGGCCGCCGTTGCCTACGGGTTAGCAGTCCCGCACCATAACCACTGGGTCACCGCGGCGGGTAACCCCTAAAAGCTATGATAATTAGCCGTTTAGGGTAAGACCACAGAAATTCATTGCCTGTGTAAAATAGCGTAAACCGGCTCATTGGAACGCTCATTACACAAACGGAGCATTTTGTATAACAATGTTTCTGCAATCTCTTTGCTAACATCTTTTAGACGGTTCCTAATAATTTGTTATTATCATTAGAACTCAATTTGGCTATTTTACTGAGCAGTAAGCAGAATTTTTGTTACTGTATACTCCAAGCACGTGCAGATTATTATATACTTGTTCTCCCCGTCGCCTTGACATATCAGTAAACTCAAATGGTGTATAAGCTTGTAAACCGCAGCAGAAATTATGCAGATAAGTAATAGTAGGAATAAAACAGCTTACCTTGCCAGCACGTTAAAGGCACACTGCCGAAATCAGAACCCCCCCCCACCCCCCCCAAAAAAAAATAGATACAGAGACATAGATAATGTATGAGATGGAAAAGGACAGCTTAGAGAGAACTTGTGCTAGCCATCAAATTATGATTTTGAAAACTCACTGAATAAATGAAGAATAGACGTTCGCCAAGACAGCTTCTGGTTAACTAAATGCTTGTTCTGTTAGATTCAGCATCGGTACCGGTGGTATAACTGTTCCAATCTTGTTTGTATATAAGTCAATCTCATTGCATGTGAGTCAAACTTGCATCGACGAGGTCCTTCAATTCGCTGATGTGTGCTAGTCACAAGACGCAAAGCAATCCCTTTTCTTGCATTCTGCAGACTTCGTAACGAAGCACAACGCAAGAGAAACGTCGACAACGACGCTACAGCGGCATCAGAATTTGTGCGCACGCATTCGAGTACGCGGCACAAGACAGTGTCAAAGAGCCAAGTGTCATAGCGCTGACACAACTAAAGAGAAAAAAGAAACCGTGAAAACGAAAGGTCGTCTCGGCGTAGACGTTCGCGCGTTTGTCTGTCGAGACGACGCGAGCGCCACCACGTGACTCAGCTCCCTCAAAAGGGACGCTCAGATATCATCGCCTGCCGTCTCTGGAAAACTCTAGCGGAAAGATAAAATCATGTCACTGTCTTTAGTTTTAATCTGGTGGCTTAGTGGGAGCAGTACCAGCCTGAGAAGCCGAGATCAACCAACGTTTATTGTTTCGCAACGTGGCTTGCGATCGCAGTATCTTGTATCTTAAGATACACGATACATTCTTCAATGTATCGAAAATACAGATACTGGTACACGTTTTGCGAGACGTATCGCGATACAGATACAAGATACCCAAGGAGTATCTAAGATAGTATCTAAGATACATGTATCTTCGATACTACCCACCACTGTGTATATGTATGCGAGTCGTAGGCCCAATAACGCTACCGCATTCTACTCCTAAAGTGGAAGCTTAGGCGTCCTACAAGCCTTTTTTTTTACTTTCGCATCAGTTACGTCTAGTCGTGTCTTCATGCGTGTTCTAGGTACCCTAGTTCAGAGTAGAATTCCTGTACTGACCTTATTATCCTTCATATATCATCGATATTTCTGATTATGTTACTTTATCTTAACAGCATACTTCATTTTTTCTAACGGTCAGAACTAGGCACCGTTCTTGCTGATCTGGTAGTCAATATTTGCGTTGTATATTACATATTCCGGGTGTTGCTAACTTATCCCTTGTTTAACAGATTCGTCAGATGAGCGAATTAATATTCAATGGCCTCACGAAAAGCTAACAACAGCAACAACGACGACGACGACAACAAAAAGTCACGTCATATCCACGAAGTGAATGATATTAGAGGAGCTTGCTCGGAGATGATCGGGTAACCCGTGAATGCTCCGTACAAATTCCTATATCGTCATATAAAGACGTGACCACGTTGTTATGTATATACACATTATATACACAATGTTTCTTGGGTGTTCATGCTGAGTAGCTGTAGCGAAGTGCACTGAGTGAGCTCCCGGCGAAGAGAAAGAAAGCGCGCCGGGAGCAAGCGCTGTATATGGGCGCGGCCCTCTAGCAGTCACCTATCTAGCGAGAGCACGCGCCGAGTGTGCAGCGGAGTGTGCGGCGCCGCCTGAACGGCGACGCGCCATCTAGTGAGCGCGCTTGAATCACCGGAGAGAGCACAGCTGCGCCTCTAACGGGAGCTACGGCGCGATGGACAAGGCGCGAGCATGAGAAGCTTGGCGAGCTCCTAAAAGCGTGTACATCTTTGGTAGCCAGCCAGGTAAAGTAGTTAAAGAATACATTTATTTACGTCACTTCGTCGCAGTAGATCGATATTGTATAGGAACGAAAGCTCCAGACAAGTAAAAGTGGGCGTGCAACACACATGGAGGTACTGCAAAACGCTAAGCTAGGAGATAAAGGTTTCCACGGTAATCCGTGTATTCAGCCAGTACTGCCTCTCTATACCGATACCTGGAAACTTGAGACAAAGTATGAGGACCACGAAACGAAGTATGCAGTGGGTAAAAAACGGACATCACGCTAGGGGCCAGGAAGCGGGTTGTATGGATTGGAGAAGCCAAAGGGAGTAAATTCTAGCTAACTTGGAGAGTAGGAAATGAGGCTTGGCAGGACATGTACCACGTTAATGTATATAAGCAGTGTACTGTAATAACAAAACCAAGTGCCAACAGAAGGAAAATGCAGCCGAAGGCAACAGAGGATTAGGCAGTGCGATGAATTTTCGAATATCGCTGTAATTGAACGGACGTGGTGTATGCGAAACAGCGGTTAACAGGGATTGTTGTAGATGCCTTCCTCCTAGTGCAATGGGCATAAAACGGACTGTTATGGCCAACCATTGTTGTTGATGTTATTGTTGATGACACGACCACTTGCGGTGTCTGTCTCCTCTTGGCAGAACCTCTCAACCCGGGTACTTGGAGAATCAATCAATGAGTCAGTCAGTCAGTCAGTCAGTCAGTCAGTCAGTCAGTCAGTCAGTCAGTCAGTCAGTCAGTCAGTCAGTCAGTCAGTCAGTCAGTCAGTCAGTCAGTCAGTCAGTCAGTCAGTCAGTCAGTCAGTCAGTCAGTCAGTCAGATCAGTCAGTCAGTCAGTCAGTCAGTCAGTCAGTCAGCAGTCAGTCAGTCAGTCAGTCAGTCAGTCAGTCAGTCAGTCAGTCAGTCAGTCAGTCAGTCAGTCAGTCAGTCAGTCAGTCAGTCAGTCAGTCAGTCAGTCATCAGTCAGTCAGTCAGTCAGTCAGTCAGTCAGTCAGTCAGTTCAGTCACGTCAGCAGTCCAGTCAGGTCAGTCATCAGTCCAGTCATTCAGTAGTCAGTCAGCAGTCAGTCAGTCCAGTCAGTCGTACGTCAGTCAGTCAGTCAGTCTTAGTCAGTCAGTGCCAGCTCAGTCAGTCAGTCCGTCAGGTCAGTCAGTCAGCAGTCAGTCAGTCAGTCAGTTCAGTCAGTCAGTCAGCGTCAGTCAGTCAGTCAGTCAGTCAGTCAGTCAGTCAATGTCAGTCAGTCAGTCAGGTCAGTCAGGTCAGTCAGTCAGTCAGTCAGTCAGTCAGTCAGTCAGTCAGTCCAGTCAGTCAGTCAGTCAGTCAGTCAGTCAGTCACTCCAGTCAGTCCAGTCAGTGCCAGTCAGCAGTCAGTCAGTAGTCAGTCAGTCAGTCAGAGTCAGATCAGTCAGTCAGTCAGATCAGTCAGTCAGTCAGTCCGTCAGTCAGTTCAGTCAGTCAGTCAGTCAGTCAGTCAGCATCAGTCAGTCAGTCCCCAGTCCCCCCAGTCAGTCAGTCAGTCAGTCAGTAGTCAGTCAGCGCAGTCAGTCAGGTCAGTCAGTCCGTCAGTCAGTCAGTCGTCAGTCAGTCAGTCAGTCAGTCAGTCAGTCAGTCAGTCAGTCAGTCAGGTCAGTCAGTCAGTCAGTCAGTCGTCAGTCAGGTCAGTCAGCTCAGTCAGTCAGTCAGTCAGTCAGTCAGTCAGTCAGTCAGTCAGTCAGTCAGTCAGTCAGTCAGTCAGTCAGTCAGTCAGTTCAGTCAGTCAGTCAGTCAGTCAGTCCAGTCGTCGTCAGTCAGTCAGTCAGTCAGTCAGTCAGTCAGTCAGTCAGTCAGTCAGTCAGTCAGTCAGTCCGTCGCAGTCAGTCAGTCAGTCAGTCAGTCAGTCAGTCAGTCAGTCAGTCAGTCAGTCAGTCAGTCAGTCAGTCAGTCAGTCAGTCAGTCAGTCAGTCAGTCAGTCAGTCAGTCAGTCAGTCAGTCAGTCAGTCAGTCAGTCAGTCAGTCAGTCAGTCAATGGACCTTGGCTAGATGGCGCTGCTTTGTCTGGCTGACTGCATACAGTGCTCTGTTCTCACGTGTTCCTGGCCCGGTACAGGGCCCCACCCGGCTCTGGACAAGCTCACTATTCCTTTTAGTAGGCATCCACGACACGTGGACACCATACGAGTCCCGATCCGACCCCAGGCTGGCACCCCAGGCCCCTTCAGAAATCCGAAGCGGCGCGGCGCCGCGCTAACCCTAACGCGCCGCGCCTGCACCTCCGTAATGCAGCGTCTCGCCGAGCCTTCGGTACCACCGACAACAAATGATGCCCCACTGGTAAGCCCAGCCTCCTGTTGAGCCACTGCCGCTGCCGTACCTGCGCTGTCATTGTCTGGCGACGTCAGCAGACCCACGCCGACAACCGTCGATCAACCAGCAGCGTTCCCCAACAGCGCGCACGCTCCAGCAACGTGCAACGCTGGAAGCGTCCTTGAGACTCCCAGCTTAACCACGCTACCTCCGGATTCCAAGAGCGTTAATACTGCGTCGGCGTCGCAATCGGCCGCGCATGATGCTGTTCCCACCGTATCTACGCCTGGAATGCCCAATGAAAATTCTCTGTGTGCCGACAAGTCCGTTTTGCAGAGCGGCGTTCCTCTCGTCCCCACAGTTTTGCCCTCCACTATTGCGGCTGACGACTCTTCGACAGAAATGGACTTCACGGCATCCCAAGGAAACGAAGATAATACCTCAAACCCTGAAGGCAGCTGGAACACCGTGAGGGCCAACCGGAAACCTGCTTCGACCGCCCGACCTCGCACCGAGCTCATCACCGTCGGTATCCAACTTCCACCCGGGACACTCACGCCCAAACTACATCTGTACGACTTGCTTGCTTCCATCATCGCCGCCGCAAATCTCTCGCCCAAGACCAGCGCGGAAGTCACCCTTCAGGCCAAACCAGCTCAGAGCCTTGTGTTCCTGAAAGCACACTTCCCTCTCAGTGCCCACCTCCTCCTCTCTCTTACGAATATGGAACTTAACGGTAAGCCGATCACCATCAAGCCATATGCACCCAATCCTCCCATCTTATGCCTCGGCGTCATACACAAGGTCTGTGGTCATTTCACATCAGCTCAGCTCTTGCATGACCTCGAATCTTTCACTACTGACATACTCGCTGCACGTATGATGGGCTCCACTGAATCCGTTCTCATAACATTTGCTGGAACCGTCATCCCTCGCTTTGTATATTTTAAACGCGTCTCTTTCCGATATCGCCCACATAAACCTAAGCCCCCTACTTGTACCTGGTGCCTTGCTATAGGGCACCGTGCTCACCAATGCCCTCAGCACAGCGTTGCGGCCAAGTGCCGCCGCTGTGCAGCGCTTCTGCCCGCAGATCCTTCTGCTAACGTTTGTGCCCAACCCTGGTGCATCAAGTGGCAAGTCAATACTCATTCATCTCTCGACTCCACCTGCCCTTTCCTCCTTGCTAAGCAGCGGGAGTGTGCCAAAGCCGCTTTTCTCTGTCGCACAGCCTTGCGCCGAACCACCCAGCCATGCCCGCCCTCCTCTTCGACGCATGAATTCCGTTCACCCCCCGCAACATCCACCCCGGGATCCTACGCCGCTAAAGTGAAAGGCGCGTCAACGCTGTACCCTCCTTCCTCTAACAACACACCCTCACCATCCATGGGAAACGAGAGCCGTTCCTTCGATCTCCGGCTCGCAATGCTGGAACGCAATCAGCGCGAGCAACAGCGCGTCTCAGATGAGTTACAGCAGAAAATCCACGCTTTGACGCAGATCCAAGAAACCACTACCTCTTTTACCTCCGAACTCGCGGAGTTGAATAAGCAACTCGCCACGCTCACCACCCCGACCTCCGACTTCCATGTAGCCAAACTGGCTGACATGGTCGAAACCAACACCGCCGCACACCACACTCATTTGGTTCAACTGGAAACCTCGATTGTCCGGATTCTCTCAACCCTCGAAACCCAATCCAAGCGATTGGAATCCTTCACTTCTATGCTCAACTCCCTGCAAGACTCACTTCCCCGGCAAAAAAGAAGGAACGCGGTCGCACAAGCGCCTCCGCCACTGCAATGACTTAGATGGCGCGTGGACAGAACCTCGAGATTTTGCAGTGGAACTGCCGCAACTTTCGCCATAATAGGACCCCTCTCCACCAATATATGCTCACCCGCCCTTTCCTACCCCATTTTCTTCTTCTCCAGGAGACTCAGACGGCCCACACCCTCCCGGGCTACCGCGCCTACCATGCTACGACGGGCACGCCACTTGCGTCCATTTATGTACGCACCGACATTCCCGTCAAACCACTTGACATCCCCTCCACTCTCCTTAAATATTTAGTTGGTGTGGTCTATTACCAACCCTCTTCTCGTATCTTGCATGTCTTTTTACAATCCCCCTGCCACATCTTTGTTCAATGCCCTTGGCAAATTCCTCCACTCTCTTCCTTTGACTACCCATATCCTCCTTGGGGGTGACTTCAATGCTCCTCACAGGTTCTGGGGTTACCCCCAGACACTCAAACCAGGCCGCCTTCTGTACTGTCTTGCCCAGGAACGTCACCTCACCCTTCTTAACACTCCTGATACCCCTACTCGAGCGGGCACTGCCTCACAGCGCTTCACTACACCCGACCTCACTTTCTCTCGAGGTTCGCTTCCTTTTCATTGGCAGGTGTCAGCCGAAAACTTTTTCAGTGACCACTTTCTCAGACACATCACCACTTCCCTTTCCCACATGACTCGGACACACCAAGTCGTTCACACTGACTGGGAGGCATTCCGCACTAATCTCCTTTCTGACTCATATAAAAGTCACGACGACTGGACATCGCGGATCTCCACAGCACTGGCATCCAGCAGCCGTCGCGCTCGTTTTCGACACCCCATTCCTGACCCTGATCCTCACTTTCTCCGTTTATGGCGTCGTCATAAACGTTTGCAACGCTCTTTCCGCTCCCAGCCGCATAACGTCCAACTCTCCTCCCGCATTGATGCTCTACGTGCTGAAATCGTGGCTTACGGCGCATCCCTCGAGCACTCTCGTTGGAACGTGCTGTGTGACGGCCTCGACTCCGCATTGCACTCGCGATCCACATGGTCTCTTTTTAGATCTCTGTTAGGTACTAAGCCTGCCCTTGCTCCCACCCTAGCTAAAGCGCTTACTCACGGGACTCTGTCTGATGTCTTTGACAATTTAAGCTCTCTGTATCTCCCGCCTCCCTTAACACCTATCTACCCAGATTACTGTGGCGATACTAACCCAGACCTAGATCGCCCATTTACCCTCAGGGAGCTTGAAGCTGCCCTGGCAACTCATTCTAATCGCTCGGCTCTCGGCGAGGATGAGATAACATATACTACACTCCGCAATCTTCCCGACAACGCTAAAGAATTCTTCTTAAAAACATTCAACGAAGCATGGGACAGCGGCTGTCTTCCGAGCTCTTGGACATCCTCTCTCATTTGCATGATTCCGAAGCCGGGCAAGCCTCCATCCCTCTCTAACCTTTGCCCTATCTCTTTGACGTCGTGCGTAGGCAAGACCTTTGAGCGAATGGCCCTGACTCGCGTGTCTGATTTTATTGAGGCGAGAGAGTTCTTCCCCCATTCTTTTATCGGCTTCCGACGTCGCGCCTGTGCGCAGGACATGTTCCTCGTCCTCCAGCACACATTTCTCTCACCTTCTCGCAATCAGATTCATGGTCTTGTAACCGTTGATGTCCGTAAGGCATTCGATGGTGTTTGCCATGACCACATATTGGCTCAGCTCTCCTCCCTTTCATGTGGTTCCCGCATGTATTCTTACATCCGGTGCTTCCTTTCTAATCGAGTAGCTCGCTTTAGAGCGGATACTTATCTGTCCAACCCGCACTCCCTCACCCCCGGCACTCCTTAAGGTGCCGTACTATCTCCTACCCTATTCAATATGGTTATTGCCCCTCTTGCCTCCCAACTATCCGAAAATCCTGACCTACATCATATTTTTTATGCCGACGACATCACTCTCTGGTGTACGTCTGGATCTACCGGACAAGTGCAGGATACGTTACAGCGTGGCCTAGATCTTATCGCTTCCTTTCTTTCCACTGCTGGCCTGTCTCCTGCTCCAGAGAAATCTGAGCTGCTTTTGCTCAATCGCTCCGCTTACCAGCGCTCCTACAATGATTTCATCTCCCTGCATCTTTCTGGCTCTCCCATTCCTACCGTTCAACAATGCATAGTTCTTGGCTTCCCTTTGCATGCGGCCAAGAACGCGCAGGCCCTCCATCACGCTGTCAGGACCTGCCACTCGGTAACTCACCTCCTGCGACGTGTTGTCACTCGGCAGTCGGGTCTCCACGAGGCTCATGCGTGCCGTGTTGCCCATGCGCTCGCCCTCAACAAGTTCTTGTACTTTATACCTTACGTTCAATTGACCCAAACCCAACTTAACACCCTCGAAAGAGCTCTGTTAGGCCTCTACAAGGCAGCTCTCAACCTCCCTATCACTACCTCTACCACTAAGCTCTTTGCCACTGGCCTCTTCCATCCACTACATTCTCTTCTTTCGCTCCACCACGACTCTCAGATTGCGCGTCTTTCTCTTACCCGTCAGGGTCAATGGCTATTGGTCCAAGCGGGTATCCCTCACATTCCAGTTCCCGTTGCCACCTTGCCTCCTCCCGCGTGCACCCCTGCTCCCAACCTTCGTATCCTTCCTCTCGCGTCCAACATGTCCCCCATTCTGCACGCCGGCCGTCGTCACGCGGCAGCGCAGCATCATTTCCCTCCTTTTAAAGACGATAGTCTTTCTTGGGGAACTTAAACGCCTAAATTTTGGTCTGTCTTTCTGTTTGCCGGCACGTCCCTCGATTCAGCCACCCGGCCAAAGTTGAACCACTTGCCCAAGGGCCAGCCACCTTGAACGGATGACTAGGTTCATACTTGTGTACATTGTTGATCAAAAAGCAAACATTACGCATATCTGAGGCGCAACATCACTAGGTAAGTATTAGGTGCTGTGTTCATTTAATAGAAAATACATAGATACGTAATTCTAGAGACCCTAGTTTCTTAAGCTGCGCTGAAAATGCGACTGCGCTGAAACTTGTCTTTCTCCGTGCCCTCTGCACGAGCTCATTGTTGTGTTTCGGTTTCGGTTCCGTATTGCACTGTATGAATGCCATGGGGTGACGCTCTGGCATTCCTGTTTTACTCAGGCGACGTGTAAATAAAAGAGTGCGTGGAGAGCACTCGTTGAGTGCGGACGTTCCTTCTGCTTCGGCGCTTCCCGCCAAACCGCGTGTTCGGGCTGGCTGGCGTCCCCGCCGGTCGCGTTGCTGCTGCGCCGGGACTTCCAGCCCGCAACACAGCACTCATGTTTCCCGACGTATTGCCAGATGGCGTCCATATCTCACGCAGAGCATCTTCTGTCGTCTTTAGACGACATTTGCAGCGACGCACGCAGATACGCGGCCAATGTTTTCTACACAGGGAGTCGCCTATACGGATGCCTCGTTCGTGGCTCTTCGGGGTTAATGCGGCTACGCTATCTACCGTCCACACCTTTTGACACCTGAAACCCACACCAGCGGGCCATACCTGCACCCGGCCGATGTACTTTCGCTCGAGGTCCTTTCCATTGT
Organism: Rhipicephalus sanguineus; assembly: GCF_013339695.2. Lineage (NCBI taxonomy): Eukaryota > Metazoa > Arthropoda > Arachnida > Ixodida > Ixodidae > Rhipicephalus > Rhipicephalus sanguineus. The sequence continues at coordinate 199,182,988 of NC_051176.1, read as the reverse complement.
CCATGCCTTACAGTCATTTTCTTCCCTCCCTTCACTCCCCGAGTACACGATATACTCTGACTCTTACGCCGCCATCCGTAACATACAGCACCGCACATTACCCCCATCTCTTCAACAGGAGGTTGAGCGAGCTGTCTATGCACTGCAACCTTCCCCTGTCTTCCTACGCTGGGTTCCTGGGCACTCGGGGATTGATGGCAATGAGCTGGCTCACCGGCTCGCCCGTGATATATTGCACCGGGCACCGTTCATTCCCTGGCCCACACCTTCGGAAGACAGTGGGAGCTCCGTCAAGAATGACGGGAAGATCTCCCTGCGCCGTACTATCAAGGAGGTATACCTACAGCTCCGACTCGACAAGCGTCTTTACCCTCCTCCTCATCCATCGCTCACTCTGCTAGAGGCTCGAATTCTACGGCACATCCAAATGAATTTCCTGATCACCCCCTCTCGCCTTTTTCTTTATAAATATAGATCGGACCCCTGCTGTCCCAATTGCCCATCAACATATGCAGACCTGTCACACTGCCTTTTCTACTGCCCAACTGCTCAGCAATCCAGCTCTTATCCTCCCCCTTCCTTTTCTATCACCACCTGGCTCTACTGGATCGGCGATGAAGGGGAAAAAGAACAGCGTCGACTGATCGCGCAGGCGGTCGAAATGCTCGGCCTATGAATTTGGCTGAATAAAAGTCTATTACTACAATAAATAAATAAATAAATAAATAAATAAATAAATAAATAAATAAATAAATAAATAAATAAATCAGTAACGTCCTCAGTAACACGTGTAATTTTTCTTCGTAATTAAAGCCATTATATTAGTTTCAATGATCGACATATGCAAAAGCAAAGTCCAAGCAGCACTCTTTCTTCTAAAGTAGACACGACGGCGTTCCGTAGAACGTCCAGCAGTATAACTTCGCTACAAAAACAAAGTAATGTGACACGCACTCTTCACGGTATTTTTGTAACACGAGTGCGCTCACTTGTGAAGGCACGCTCTTTACACACCGTAAATAGAGTGCGAACACTATACGTAGTCGATTTAGTCTCAGTAATAAAGCAGCGCTTTTGCAAAACATCCTAACCTTCATACTGTGCAGGCTAAGGACGAGTATATTGCCCTGCTTGTTCCTGCAAGAAAAATGACCCCCAAAGCCTTTCATCTTTATATTGTACATAGGTCCCGCTAGCCGAAGCACGCTGATGGGTGTTTCGTCTAGACAAGTCTGGGACAAGAAGTACGTCGTGTACTTTCATGACGAAACCAGCACTCTTTGAAAACTCTTAGCTGGCTTAATTCCGGCCATAGTCCGTTGAATTGGGTAACCCGAGACGGGACCTCGACATTCTTTCTCGACGACTAAGCAGCTTTGAACGCTGTAAAAACAAAATTACGCTCGATTGCACAGGACGCAAACGCTAGTGCTTTCCGTTTCGCAACGCGAACAAATGAACGCAGTTTATTCTCTAAATACCGGGGAACAAAATCGTGGACCTGAGTGGGCACACGTGGAGACTTGATAGATATTTGAGAAGCTGCTTAATATATATAAATATATAGTGCGTTGAGAGCTTCGTATAGGAAACTTGAATCACTGAGTGTTGTTTGAGCGATGTTATACGTCAGTAACGAGGGAATGAAATCGGGAGCGGAACATCACTTGCAATATGCTCGTGTCAACGATAAATGACTCCTTAAGAGAAGAGAAGGAAAGAAGCAAAATGTGACGCAATATTTGAGAGGACGCAGCTAATAACTTGCGGAATCGGTCCTTCGAAACTACTGCCGTATGTCTGTGTATTGGTGGCGTTCTAGGCCCCGTGGCTGACTGGCGTCTGAATGACAACCTATTCTTGCGTTGCTCTAGAGCATACAAACATCCCACACTGCTAATGTTACACGGCTACTTTCCTGCTCTGCTTGCACTGCTATATTACTGGTCCTCTTTACGGCTGCGCGGCTACGTCTACGTATACGAGCGGCTATGTTGTCTTGATTTCATTTAACGTGGCCAAACCGGCTCTTAGTATTTCTACGCTTATTCTTCGCATTATCTAAAATACCCCGACAAGTGGGTTTTTGCGTGGGCGGTTGGAAGCAGACATATCTTCAGTTTTCTACTCCAGTTACTCTATCTCAGATACTTTTCAGAGTATTCTGGTATTTTGAAAATATCTTGACGCAGAAGCATTCCTCGTACAACTGAAATGAACTTCTGAGCATCTTGCACTCAGTATGTTAAATACTTAGTAGGAAAATCCAATCTTTTAGGAAGAAAAATTGCCGCACCTTGCACTAAGTCGCACAAGGCTCGGTCACAGCATAGCTAGCTGGTGGGCACGTTTCAGCTTATCTTGTTAACCAAAGAGAGAGAAGAGGAAGGCAGGGAGGTTAACCATAAGATAGTATCCAGTATGCTAACCTGCACTGGGGTTGGGGAATAGGGGGTTGAAAGAGAGAGAGAGATAAAAAAACATGGCTGATCCCTCCGTCATAGGAATCGGTATAACACGAAAGTTAAACGTGTCTTCACAGAAGTAGTGCTTATTGTGTAGTGATACATGAGAGCTTGTACAATGTCTATTCGTGTTTGGCAGCTATAGCACCGTTTGACGTGGATGCACCCATGTCGACAGCATGTCTCTATCGCGACGACTAACGCCCATGATCATTATTAAACCGTTGTGGTAGCTGACGATGTGATATTTGGACACAGCGAATCGTGAATCCCGCGTAAGGATGATATCAACAAGCTCATAATCAACACTGGTACCCGGTATGCACTTCTTCAAAGCGTCGTCAATTATGGAGAGAAACGGCACGGTGTGCGCTTTCTAATAACGGGTAGCCGACGCCTGTGCTCATGCATACATAACACACACTGCGCTTCAGCAACACGGGAGGTAGAGGTTCGTAGCCTGAGCCGCAAACGCGTGCGTCCCGCTGGCCTCTGTCTCGCAGGCGCTGCTCTCGCTCCACCAAGGCACGACATTCGCCCGTCGAAATCGCGTCCTTTCTGCAACGCATATTGCAGCAGTTTTGTTAGTCGGTGCTCTCGCAATTGAAGCAGTCGGCCGCGGAGAAATCCCGTTGGTGCACGTGGAAGCTACTCCGATGAGCCGACGCACGCTAACACGAAGCCAAAGGCAAAGAACGTAACTGCGTCAAGCGTGCCTCGGCGACGGCAGCGCGGCCAGTCTACCTCTCTGGTATCGAGACGCTTTAACCATTACCTCCGATATCGCGTACAATCTCGGAGGAAGCGCTAGTAAGTGTCGATCGTGAAGCATTACTTCTTTTCACACCTCACAGACGGCGGCACCGCCCCGCTCCGCCCGCCGCGAAAGAGAATGTGCGAAAGATATAACGCGCGTTCGCGCCGTGTCCAGCATCTCCCGAGTTAGCTTCGAAAGATATAAGGCGCGTTCGCGCCGTGTCCAGCGTCTCCCGAGTTAGCTTACTCGGTAGCGCGTCGGGCGCTTGCCGTCGCGGCCGCAACGTCCTGGGTTCAATTCCCAGCGGGGTATATTTTTCTTGGTTTTTTTCTTTCTCACCCGTTGGCGTCCATTTTATCAACGTCATATCCGTGACGGATGTACTTGGTGGACCCCGGCATAAAACACTTTCGTGTTAAAAATAAATAAGGGGGGGGGGGGACAATCCCAACCACACACGCAGAATGCTTGGGCGGTCATTGATCGAGTGCCGGTTCATGATGATGATAATTTTCTATCTACGACACACGGCAAACCTCGACCATAACAGCTCTGTTGTAAAAGCACAAGACCAAGCCACCTGGCTCCTACAGGCACCATTCATTTGTTCAACATAAACCGGCTGTAAGGCTGCGTATAGACATTTTCACAGGAGCAGCCTCGAACCAGTGAGCTGCAGGGGTAGAGGGTATGCTCTCAGTGTTGCCATCGTGCTTTGGGCTGTGCCATTGCTGTGTTTGTGTTGCTTCGGTATGCGTTTGTGTCACTGTGTTATGCGCCTGTCTCCGATACGAAGTGACTGTCATTGTGCTGCTCATCCGCTGCCCTAGGTTCTGAAAACGCAACTGTGCCCTTCGCCGTCATCTGGCCCAACGCGGATCATCGTCTCAGAACACTGGGCAGCTACGTCACGAGGCAGGGTGTGGCAAGAAGATCTTGAGTTGAGCGGAGCTGAGTGCAGCGGCTGGTCGCACGCCACTGCCTTTTACGGCTAGAACTATGTAATCGAACTATATAACCAAAATATGTAACTGAAGAAAAAGTATAATCCGTTTATTGTAACTGCTGTACTAAATTAATTAAAAGTTTTGATAGCAAGTTCTGTCGTTATCTGCCAGGAACGAGGGTGTGCTTAGACTTCGTCGAGCGCTGCCTTCCAGGCCTGAACAGTAAAAGGCAAGGCTTCTACGCTTCGGACGCCAACGCGCAAAAGGCAAGACTTCCACGCTCCGAATGCCATTGCACGCTTGTGGACGTCAACGGGGCCTGTCGGACGCCTACGCAACGCACGCCAGCTGAGGGATACGTCACAACGGCAAGGTATTTCGCTACTTGTCCATGAGAATCGCCATCAGCAAGCACGGTGCACGCAACAGACGTCCGAGCTCCCGACGCGCAAGCAAAGCAAGGTGGGCTGACATTACGATCCCCGGGTGAAAACGCGCTTTCGAGCACGCGCGCTGAGCTGGAAGAGCACGCTGTATAATCAGTCGACGCCAACATGATCACGAAACCAACGCTCGAGGCAGCAGGCGCCGGTTAAACACTGAGTCCGGCGCTCGACCGCGGCGAGGTGCTCCTCTTTCTTTAAGGGCCAAAGAGAACTACGAGGCCAACCGTGAGAAATACTGCACAGAACTAGACGCAGCATGGAAGAGAGTGGAGCACGGTATGCGGGAGCTTTCGGCCACGGATAAGAAAGATGTTCAGACGGCCAAGAATACACTGCGCGATTGTTTCGAGCAGTACAAGGACGTGTTCGCCAGATACGAAGCCTTCTTGGTCAAGACGAACTGCCCCGAAAGTCGACAAGAGCTGGATCAACGAAGACAAATTGAGGAGGAGCGTCGCGTTCTCGTCACGAGGAGCCTAGGGGAGAGGAGTGAAGATTTAGGCGTTAGAGACGAGACAACATCGAGACGTTCATTCTCGGTCCACTCCACACGCTCTTCGTCATCACGGCTCACCAGTTCAACGATCAGCCTAGCTGCCGTACAAGCTCGTGCGGAAGCCGAGGCCGCCAAAACGAGGGCTCACTTCGGTCGCAAGGAGGCAGCTATGAAGCTAGAGAGGGCCAAGGTCGACGCCGAGCTCGAAATCCTTCGTCATGAAAAGGAGGTAGCTGCCTCAGAGGCGCATGCTGGTTCTCTCGAAGCAGCCGTGGTCCAGCATGGCGGGGAGAGCTTGCACGCACTACCGCTGCTACATCCCGATCAGCGCACTGCGGATTACGTACAGAGCCAAGAGGCCGCACACGCGCCAGCGCATCGACATTCTGAGCTTCATACAGAAGACAACGCTCCCCGTGATGACCTCAACAGCAGGCGGAACGACGGTGCACATGTTCATGACCACCAGACTGTCCAGCAGGTTAACCAGCTGTCCGTGAACACTACGGCCTCAAGTGACGCAAGTTCCGATCTGACCGGAATACTGAAGTTCCTCAGCCGAAGAGACCTCTCTACGAGCCTCACTAAATTTGATGACTGTCCGGCCAACTTTCGAGCATGGAAGTTATCATTTAGAGCAACAACGCGTTGCCTTGAACTTTCTGCTCAGGAAGAGCTTGACTTACTCATTGCTTGGTTAGGCCCGGAGTCATCAATGCAAGCTAATAGGCTAAAGTCAGTGTACATACATGACTTCGAAGCAGGGCTGAAGGCTGTCTGGAAAAGATTGAACGACACCTTCGGTAGCCCTGAAGTCGTGGAGGATGCGCTGATGAAACGCTTAGAAGCTTTCCCACGGTTATCGGGAAAAAATGTGAAGCTTCGAGAACTCGGCGACCTGCTACTTGAATTGGAGGCAGCGAAAGCGGACCCGTACTTGGCAGGACTGAAGTACTTTGATACTGCGCGAGGCGTGAACAGCATTGTCTTAAAGCTCCCACCGGGCCTCCAGGAGAAATGGATGACCGAAGGCTCAAGGTACAAGAAAGAGAACGAAACGGCGTTCCCACCATTTTCTTTCTTCTCGAAGTTAGTGAGAAACGAGGCTGAGGTGACGAACGACCCTAGCTTCTTTATATGTACAAACGATGCCTTGCCGGATCACCATCCGAAAAAAGGAAATCAGGTTCCTAGAAACTCCTGCGGTGGAGCAGTGTCAGCGAGGAAAACCGAAGCAGACGTCATTCCAGAAAAGAATGATACAGGGCCGTTGAGCGTCAACAGTGCTAAGGAATCAGGGGGCTTAAACAAGTGGTGTCCATTCCACAACAAACCCCATTCCCTCGAAAGTTGTCGTGCGTTCGCCCAGAAAAGCTTCGATGAGAGGAAGGATTTCCTCAAGAGGCAAGGAATTTGCTTCCGTTGTTGCAAGTCGACAAGCCACAATTTAAGGCAATGTGACATCCCTCTGAAGTGCTGGATATGTAATTCGGCTAAGCACTACACAGCGCTTCATCCATCAGACACGAGCACCTGCGATCCATCTGGAGCCGCGGAAGACGAGGCCAACGCTCAAAAATCTTCAGGGAACGTCACCACCACACGTACTGAAGTATGCAAAAGTGGTGATGAGAGCAAATCGTGCGCAAAGATCTGCCTTGTGAAGGTAACTCACAAGTCTCAGCCACTGAGAACGGTCAATGTCTATGCCATTTTGGACGACCAAAGTAATCGGTCACTGGTCAGATCTGAGCTCCTGGACGTCTTCCGTGTAGAAGGGTCTCGGACCAACTACACCTTGACAACGTGCTCAGGAACTACCGAAATCACCGCAAGACAGGCCGAAGGATTCTCAGTGCGGGGCGTTACAGAAGAAATCAGCCTTGAGCTTCCGCCATTTCTGGAGTGCAACGACATTCCTGACAACAGAACTGAAATACCAACTCCTCAAGCTGCCAAATGTTACCCACATCTGAGTCCCATAGCAGACTATATTCCTCCTGTGGATCCTCGAGCACAGATATGGCTTCTTCTCGGTCAGGACGTTATTGCAGCACACAAGGTGCGCGAGACACGCAACGGGCCACGGAATGCTCCGTTCGCTCAGAAACACGACCTCGGCTGGGTGATCGTTGGGAACATTTGCATCGGCCGTGCACGGAGGCCCAGCACTGCAAGTGTTCTGAAGACTCATATGTTGAGTAGTGGTCGACCATCCATCCTAGAGCCTTGTGAATCTCACTTTACTGTAAAGAAGAGCAGAGTTCTTCAGCCTCAAGGTGGACCATGGTCTGGGTAGAGTGCCTTATCGGTAGCGGAAGTCAGAGACAGGTTTGCCGAAACGCTGTTCGAAACAACTAAAGAAGACAACGAACTTGCACTGTCCATAGAAGATAGAAAGTTTCTTGAGATCATGGATAAAGAGTTCGTTAGAGATCGTTCGAACAGCTGGGTAGGTTCTCTTCCATTCCGCACGCCAAGGTGCCGCCTTCCGAACAATAGGCAGCAAGCTTGGTCTCGCCTCCTGGGTTTGCGTCGCACATTGTGCAAGAACCCCGAAATGAGGGAACATTTCGTAGCTTTCATGAAGGACTTGTTCTCGAATGACTACGCTGAGGTAGTTTCACCGCTCGCTGACTTGAGGGAATGCTGGTATTTGCCCATATTCGGTGTCTACCACCCGCAGAAGCCTGGGAAGATCAGGGTTGTGTTTTACTCCAGCGCGGAGTACAAGGGAGTTTCGTTGAACAATGTCCTTCTAACGGGACCGGACTTCACCAACAGCCTCATCGGAGTGCTAATACGCTTCAGAAAGGAGCAGGTAGCGGTGATGGCGGACATACAGCATATGTACTGCAACTTCCTTGTCCGAGAAGATCATCGCGATTTCCTCAGGTTCTTGTGGTTCAAGAACAATGACATATCGGAAGATATTGTGGAATGCAGAATGACAGTGCATGTCTTTGGAAATAGCCGCTCCCCAGCCGTAGCCATGCATGGGCTTCGACGAACAGCCCGAGAGGGCTCACGTGTGTTCGGAGAGAGGGCAGCGAAGTTTGTGGAGAACGATTTCTGTGTCGACGAGGCACTGAAGTCCGTTCCCACGGAGGAAGAGGCAGTCGAGCTACTGCAGAAGGCACAGAAATTGATGGAAATGGCGAACATACGGCTACATAAAATTGTCTCAAATAATGAGAATGTACTTCAGGCTTTTCCCGTTCGCGACCGCGCGGCAGACCTTCGGGAAATTGACTTCACCAAAGACACATTGCCTGCGCAACGTAGCCAAGGGCTACTGTGGAACGTGCGCGACGACACGTTCCTTTTTCGCACTCCACCTGAAGACAAACCATGCACACGTCCTGGTGTTCTCGCAACGGTCAACGGCTTGTATGACCCATTGGGTTTTGTGGCTCCGGTGACTGCACGAGCCAAGCACTTTCTACGCGAGATAACAGCCGACGGATGTGACTGGGACAAACCGTTACCACTTCACAGAGAGCAAGAATGGGAAGACTGGAAAAGCTCTATTCAAGCGCTGGAGAGTCTTCAAGGAGATCCACATTTTCTGCGATGCATCAACACAAGCTGTCGCAGCCGTGGCGTACCTAAAGGTCACCGACAATAGAGGAAGACATCACGTCGGATTCCTAATGGGGAAAGTAAAGTTGGCCCCCCTAGCTGAGCTTACCATTCCGAGACTGGAACTGTGTGGGGCGGTACTCGCAGTCGAATTGGCTGAACTTATCCAGGGGGAACTGGATCTGCAACCAGACATGCTGAAGTTCTACATCGACAGCAAGGTCGTGTTAGGCTACATACACAATGAAAAAAGGAGATTCTACGTGTATGTGGCAAATAGGGTGCATCGCATTCTCAAAACGACGACGCTAGAGCAGTGGAACCACGTTCACACTAATCAGAATCCTGCACACCATGGTACAAGAATGGTCTCGGCGACGAAACTCGGACACACATCGTGGTTGAATGGTCCTGGCTTTCTTCGACAGGGTGAAGAAACTGTGTTGCAGCCATCGACTTTCTGCTTGGTGTCTCCAGATGAAGATAAAGATGTGCGCCCAGAAGTTAACACCTTGACAACATCGGTTGTGACAAAACAGGGGCTTGGGGCTGAGCGATTCAGCAGGTTTTCGAGCTGGGAGAAACTCGTCCACGCTTTAGCACTTCTTTTGAGAATTGTTCATCGTGTTAAGGGTTACGTTAAGCGGACGGATGCGGTCGAAGATCTTTCCACAGCAATAGAGTCTGTGTTTCGCGCCGTTCAGCAAGATTCCTTTTCTGAAGAGATAAGCGCTCTTGAAGACAAACGACCTGTTTCCAGGAGAAGTCCACTTCGGAAGCTGGATTCATTTCTTGATGAGAAGGGCCTTCTACGCGTTGGTGGCCGCTTGCGCAGAAGTGATCTGCCGGAAGACGAAAAGCATCCTTTCATCATTGCAGGCCGGCACCACGTTGCGAAGCTTCTCATACGTCACTACCATGAACAAGTACAACATCAAGGCAGACATTTCACGGAAGGAGCAGTAAGATCAGCCGGGTTGTGGATTATCGCTGGAAAGGGACGCATCACATCCATAATAGGAAAATGCATCTTGTGCAAGAGATTTAGAGGTCGACAACAGGAACAGAAGATGGCTGATCTGCCAAATGACCGACTAACCACCGATCCCCCGTTCACCAATGTTACAGTCGACGTTTTTGGTCCATGGATGGTCGCTGCCCGCCGCACAAGAGGCGGAGTGTCTAACAACAAGCGTTGGGCAGTGTTATTCACATGTCTGAGCATTCGCGCAGTGCACATCGAAGTCATTGAAAGCTTGGACACATCCAGTTTCATAAACGCATTGCGGCGTTTTCTCGCGATACGAGGGACCATCAAGCAAATTCGCTCCGACCGCGGCACAAACTTTGTGGGTGCTTGCAGGGAACTAAACATCAGCCCACAAAACATAGATCGTTCGCTGCTGGCGAAGTTCCTATCTAAAAGGGGCTGTACTTGGGTCTTCAACCCACCACACAGCTCTCACATGGGCGGAGTATAGGAAAGGATGATAGGAATCGCACGTCGGATCCTCGACTCGATGCTGCTGCAATCCCACACTCATCGACTGACACACGATATCCTGACAACGTTCATGGCCGAGGTTTCCGCAATCATAAATGCTAGGCCCCTCATTCCCGTGTCTTCTGATCCGGAAACGCCCGTAACTTTGACCCCAGCGGCAATCCTGACACAGAAGTTGGGATGCACGACGTCAGGTTTGGAGGACGTTGCAATTGGCGACCTCTACAAAGGCGAATGGCGTAAGGTCCAGAATTTAGCGAGCCAGTTCTGGAAAAGATGGCGCACCGCCTATTTGACCACCAGCCAACAACGAAGAAAGTGGCAAATCAACAGACCAATCCTCAAAGTCGGCGACTTGGTGTTGCTCAAAGATAAGCAAGTCGTTCGTTTTGAGTGGCCAGTCGGCGTGATCGTGCAATGCCTACCTAGTGCAGACGGCAACGTCCGGAAGGCTGAAGTGGAGACGGCAAAGAATGGATCTGTTAATACGTTTGTTCGTCCCATATCAGACCTTGTGCATCTGATGACTCCATGAAATGATGGTGGCGCCCACAATGTGAATCGCCAGACGGGGAGTGTGCTGATCATCCGCTGCCCTAGGTTCTGAAAACGAAACTGTGCCCTTCGCCGTCATCTGGCCCAACGCGGATCATCGTCTCAGGACACTGGGCAGCTACGTCACGAGGCAGGGTGTGGCAAGAAGATCTTGAGTTGAGCGGAGCTGAGTGCAGCGGCTGGTCGCACGCCACTGCCTTTTACAGCTAGAACTATGTAATCGAACTATATAGCCAAAATATGAAACTGAAGAAAAAGTGTAATCCGTTTATTGTAACTGCTGTACTAAATTAAACGTTTTCATAGCAAGTTCTGTCGTTATCTGCCAGGAACGAGGGTGTGCTTAGACTTCGTCGAGCGCTGCCTTCCAGGCCTGAACAATCATGGCAGAAAATTTACTGCATTCGCATAGCAAGATATCTGGCCATGACTGTGTCGTGTACGGGTGAACGAACAAGCAGCAGAATAGAAATATTTTAGGTGCAATCGTGTGTCCGCAGCACAGTACGCCACGCGATGAGTGCAAGTGTGGCATGTTCACACTGAATTGTTTTCCTTCGTCGCCTGAATTGCGGCAGCAGTGGGTGGTTTCAGTAAATCTTCCGCGTCACACCTCTGTTCCCGGTATTTCGTTGGCGGCAAGAAAACCGACTAGAGCAACGTTGCCGTGTAGCATCCTGGACAGGAAAGAAAGGTACGCAAGCCACTGATTACTCACCTAGTAACTCGTTAAGAATGTTGCGAATTCGTACTTAATATCGCCCATAACACAGCGGCCGACACGGCTGCAAACTCCGCCTTGTCCGGTTACGCATGTGCAGCCTGCGCGCGCCGTACTTCATCTGAGGACCTCGAAGAAACCCACGCGCGATGGGGCCTACTGTTCACGGCTTGCGACGGTGTCACATTTCCCTTCACCAGCACGACTTTTTCCTTCACATTGTGCGCCAGCGGCTGACCCACCCAGTCAGACTGCACGTAGCTGTGCGGCCCCAGTGCCTCGTAGTTGCACACTTGGCGAAGACCCCACGCATTCGCCTCAACGAGATATAAGCAATGTTCACTCGCCCTATTTCTGGCCACTCACACGTGTCCTCGACCTAGTCTTCGACGTCGTCGGGGTGAATGTAGGTCAAGGTATCTGTGAAGAAGAAGGATTGTGCGGTGCTTACAGTTTACGGCTGACAAACTGCGCGCCGCAAACGAATATGAGCGGTGGTGTGAAAGTGATGGATAATGCGTAGACTTTTAGTGCGCCAATAAAGGAAATTGGTAGACAGCTGCAAGAACGCTGTAGTTACCGATTATTAACACTTCACACCGTGATCGACCTGGTACTGCGCTTGCTGCTACTGGTACCGACGACGAAGCACTGCCTTTCGCAGACGCGGAGCTCATTCTTGCGTCGCAAGCGCGAACAGTTCGCGCCAGTTGCCAAATCTAGCAAGCAGTACAGGAAACGTAGATATACGTAAAAACAATCACTCAAATGTCGCACTGCGTCGGTACGCTTTTGTAGTAGAAGTGTTGGTCTAAGAGTTGCCTAATCCCAAGTCAGAGCTCTGAAAATTTACCTTGGATCCTGAAAGGCGAGAAGCATTTAACACAACTACATCTTCGTTCCCGACGGCACATAATTGACGCGAACACTGATGTAAATATTGACTCACAAAAAATAAACCTTGAAGATGGCGCAAAAAAAAGCATATTTAGAGGTCGTTTGCAAAGCCCAAGCTAACGACTCGTATACAAGTCGGATCGGTGCTTGGACGTTGTTCTATTAAAATAGAGAAATGGATAATGTGATCGAAAAACTTATGAAAAAAAAGCTATTGCACACGGTGCAGTGCAAGTTCGCCATTGCACAAAAGAAACCGGGAAAAATATTATGCAGCAAGATTTCGCAAATCAAATATATCCAGTAAAGGAAGAGTCGGTCAAGCATATATAAGGCTGTGGTTACACATGCACATCGTATGAAGTGAGCAAGCCCTCCAGGGTTGCCACCTTCCGTTCCATTAATCTTTTTTTTTCTCTCACAATAGAAAGAAACAAGAGGCAAAACAATAGACGATTGCGAACCCTCGATTCTTGAATATAGCCACATTTTGAGGCTGCGACAATAACCACAACCAAAGTCTATTCTAACATAACCGGAGAAACAACCTCGAGCTGTCTCTAAGAAATTGTTCTGTGTTGGAAAAAACACTCATCTCTATTGGTAACCACTCTTTACCACGGAATTTACGGCACATTACAAATTATTTGCAGGACACCTGATGGCGGGGATCTTGCACCGCGACTTCGATGACAAAAGGGCAAACACCCTTAAAAACTTCGGCAGGTGTTACACTCTTGTAACACAAGAAATCGTTAGCCTCGCTGCGCTCATGTAAGGCAAACGAGCCGCGACAAGCAAGTACATGTTTTGCAATAAATCGACCTTTTGAACCCCTCATACGATCACTTTTGTCGGTGTATGTCTTTTTCAGAGGTGTGCACACATTAGCGAAGTACTCGCTACGCGTCTTTAAGACAATACGCGCACCTACGTAACTGCGCGCTTTGTTGATGCTGTGGCTGACGATGACGATGACGATTTTTGCTGAGCCCTTTGTAAATGGGTGGGGAGATTTATATTGCTAGGCGCGTTCATTGCTTTATTTTGATGTATTCGGGTTTCGCCCACAAAAACTGTTAGCAACGTTCGGCGCAGACCGCGCCGCAATGTTTCGGAAGCTTAGCGATTGTTTGAGATCATTTTGTTCAGATTACGCATATGAAGCGAATACTCAAGATTCGAGAGCTTACGCGAGCACCATCGATAACGCTGGGAGGTTCAATCACTGATGTATAAAATGCGACCCGTTCCACCGATGGTCAGATTACTCGACGGCCGACGCTGTTCTCGCCGCGATTAGTGTACAGCTTGAATTGATTGCACTTAGACCTTTCAATTTCCGGGCACAAGTTCACCCAAATGAAGAGCTCCATATTTCTGAGTCCTGCTGGAGCCTTCTTCACCGTCCCGGCCACGTAACAATATGCACCACTCAATTGTTACGCAATTCACATAGTGAAGTCTTGTGCTATACCACGCTTCTGCCACGCAATATTACCTCTGTTAACGTCGCTCCTCCCTCGACGTGACGCCTCTATAGGGTCTTTTTTCAAAGCAGTTTCCAGCACTGGCGTGGTTTTGTGGTAGAACACTTGACTGCCCCGCAGAATGCCTAGGTTCGATTCCGGCACCAAACCTGGCTTTTATTATACTTTTTATTAAGGTCACGCGAGTTTTTTGTACTGCGCGCCAGGCTTTCAAAGCAAGCTTATATTTGGGACTTAAGGTTTTCCACTTATTACTTACAATATTGAAACTTGCGCATTACGACTAAGACGGGTAAACAAAGTTAAGAAACGTAAGGTGGTTAAAAGGAACATAAATCTACGCGGTTGAGACCAAAGAATGAGGGGTCTTTAAGGTAGAGAGGAAAGCAAAAAAAAAAAAAGTCTAACGGAAGGAACGTCGAAGATGAAAGCCAAGGTTACTGAGCCCGAAGAGCGTTTTTATCGTAGCGGAAGTGACAGTCGTAACGAATTCATTTCTCAGCTCTCTCGTTTAAACCTGCTGCGTATACACGGAGACCGTATTCGTCGAGAAAGCGGACACGACGGGGTGGGAGAGAAAGAAAGCGCACACAAATATGGGCCTGGAGAGAAGAAAAAAGCAGAAAAAGTAGGTAGCTACGAAGTGGTAAGCGCGATACTCGTCGCAGAAACAAGCGAAGGGAAGAACTTTGACTAAGTCGCCGACTGCGGAGGGGGCGTGTCTCCTTATACCGACTCGGTCGTTGGCGTGGTCGTCGTCGTTGTGGCGGGGCGGTCGCGCCGTTGCGGCCCATGTCTGGCGAGCCGTCGTGGTGCGGTGAGCAGCCCGAGTAAGGGATGGCTTTCCTCATTTGCTTCCGATGCCGCCCTTTGATTAATTATAAAAGCGCTACGCCCCGCCATATCTCCTTCTTGTTAGTGTGTCAGTGCTGCTGTCGGCCTACTGCTGTCCTCCCCCCCTCTTTCTACCAAACTCTGTCGCGGACACACGGCGCCCCCCTCATGGTCTTAGCTTGCGTGAGCCGTTACGTTCCATCTTCTTTGTTCCTTACCTTCAACGGCACATCTCCTTTTGAAGTGACTCTTGGGAAGTAAGCCAACAAACAGAGAAAAGACAGAGGAATACAACAATAGAGACGTGCAGATAGGCATAGAGAAAGAGAGAAAACGTTGGGCTTTCGTGGGATACAGCAAAAGAAGCACGCGAGGGGAGACTTCAGTTCCGGCGCTTTTATTATTTTTGTTCGTCGCGTGTTTCATTTTCTCCGTTCTTGGGTGCGTTTTGTTATCTTTTGGAAAACAGGACAGTCCTCATTTTATACGACATACCAGGACCTTCATCTTGTAAGTTCTGGTCTAGGCACCGGGACTGCGTGTAGTCTCCTAATCTTCTTAGTTACTAGAAGATGATCGAATACATAGATTAAGTTACCTTGGTTAAAACATGCAATTAGGTTAGCATCTCAGACCCCAAAAAAAAAAAAAAAAGAAACAACTACCCCTACGGTCTTGTTTTCACTTTGTATGCCTTGTTTGTTTTGTTAGACCATAACTTGCACCCTTGGTGGTTTTAATTACTTAGTTATTTGTTTGCGCTCCTTAACTACCAAGGGGCACTGCCGCACTCTTCATTCTGCTCGCATGCGTGTAATTGCAGCTATACATCATGAAAACGGATCGGGCGGGTCTTGGCTATCTTGAAATTTTCACTAAAAGTACACCTCCCCCCAAACACACACACCTCAGCGCCTACAAAGCGCATGCAAAGACTGCAACGGTCGCCTTATAATTTCGCATCAGCCTCGTATACGGCAAGCACTGGATTTGCATGCTGGTACTGCCGGAAACTCTAGAGTTTTAATAGTGTTTAAAGGGGCCCTGCAATACTTTTTCAGCATGGTGAGAAAACGCTGCGGATTGGTAGTCGAAATTTCTGAAAACATGTGAGCCAAACACTATATAGCGCAGCACGCGGCCTGAAATTTACAGTTGATTCTCAAGTCAGCTAGAAATCACTCTCTTTTCTCTCGACAAATGATGCCATAAACCCAAAGTCCACAGAAATTGCTGTATTTGAGCATCTTGAGCTGTATATATAGTTACCTTGGCCGCCACGGGATGCAGTGACGTGCCCGCACGCTCGCTCGCGATCACACTGAAAGCAAGCAGCGCGTTCCAAGAAAACAAAGAAAAGAAAAGAAACTGCTCAAGGTCACGACGCGCGCTGACGAACGGGTGTATCCTCTTGTCTAATTGTCATGTAGAAATTTCTAGGCGTGGTCGATGAGGGCACCCCCTGTCCAGCCATGGCCTGCTATATGAAGTATTCGACGCTGCTGTAGGAGGCAGATTACAGCTGCTGCCGGATATCTACAAGTAAAATAGGTACAAGCGCACTTCCAGCCGGTTGCTTGACCATTATGGGGCCTCAGCGCTTGGGAAAGGGTGTTCCACAGCAACACCAGGGCGGCCCAACTGATAGGCGCTTTGGGACGCCACATGAGAAACTGCCTCCATGAGAACGGCCTGGACACCTCGCAACATCTACCTCGTCCGGCTCTAGCCATAGCCGATGGCATGCTCCAAAGAACGCAACGAAATACCCATTAACGAAGTGCTTCTCAAAGTATTTGCTATCAGCAGCAGTCGAAGATTATTGCTGACGGGATGCTTTGAACTCCCCCATTTGACCCAGACGTTGCTGGCTTTCTGCCACCCTCATGGAAGCATAACGTTTTTTTCAAGTCTCTTCGGCATGTTTACAGGCGACTTGGAAGACAGTGAGCTGGACTGGTTGGTACGTATTCATGTTAAAAGAAAGGGCAGTAGACAAGGGCGTGCAAACACGGACACAAGAAAGACGTCTTGTCTTTTTGTCTACTGCCCTTTCTTTTAACATGTTACAGGCGACGTTACTCGGTCAACCATTCCTCGCAGAGAATTGGTTTTGAAGGTTCTGCAGCGCCCTGTGAAACGCCGCCGGAAGATGAGCAAGAAAAAGCGGAAGAATTCGGCACACCAGCGCCAGTGCTCACTCCTCTTATACCTCGTCTGTGGCGTTGGTACGACGTCAACGTCTCCTTGACCAATCGGATGCACAAGTGAAACCCTTCTTCCCCGGGGACCTACTTTTCATAATCTCCCCTCGCCCCCTGGTTATACTCTTGCCACCCCTGGATGCCTCTCGTCTCTAGGTGTGACGTCACTCTGTTAGATACGAAAAACATCTCACAGAGGTAAAGAACGCCCGTAAACTTTATAGCATCAGAGCGCCCGATAGGCCTTAAGCAGTACCGGGACACGTGGAACCCAATAAGGAAGACCAGCTGAGCCTGAAAAGGTCACTCCTTCACCAAACCAGGAATTAGCCTCCCTTGCGGATTATTTACCTCTTTCATGAAAGTCGTAAGTCGCAATATATCATACAGGGTGTTTTTTTAAACAATACACATATTTTATAAAAATAATATGAAAGTGAGGCTGCTGTTGTTTTAGCACACGAACTCTATGTCGAGGTGGAAGTACTTTTCCGAAGCTAAAGTGACAATTTCGTGAATAATTAACAGACTCGTTAATTAAGTTTTTAATTATTGACTTGAGGGCCCTTGTTTGTATGGGAAAGTTGTAGGCCGTCGCAATTCATGGTGTACAATTTTTTTAGAAATGAAAAAGGTTGCACGTAATTTCAGGTATTCGTCATCGAATTTTAAGGCCGATACCGAAACTGACCACACTCGGGGCGCCGGAAACGCGACCGCTCTGTTAGGTCAGACCCGAACTAATCCTGACGAGCAAGTGACGAAATTTTAATTAAGGTGCGTCGAAGCAGAATCTGGTCAGGAAAAACGGCAGGTCGTCTGAAATACACAAGTATAGGCCGCTTATTATTTGCGTCCGATGTGTGGTGCTTACCAGTTTCTTTTAAACTACAAACACGAGCAAAAAGCTCTTTCGCCTGTCTGCAAGAAGCATCACCCCAGTGGCTGCCCTTGAGTGCCTGAGTTTTATACTGTACAGAGCAAGAAAAGGTGGATACTGCGATTTTCTTGCGCGCAGCGTGAAACAGAGAAGCACCAAACACCACGCGCAAAGGAAAGGCCATCACCTGGTCCAAGTGCCTGGCCACTTTCCACAACGCCATCCCCTGGTCCAAGTGTCTGGCCACTTTCCACAACAGGGCGGTGTGCCACCCCCATGGCTACGTCACTGTTTTCTCGTCATGGGAAGTTCTGGTGTGACTTAAAAGAGTGGCCGCTATCCCAGCGCGCTGGGTGCGGTCAGTTTCGGTGTCGGCCTTAAAATTCGATTATGAATATCTCAAATTACATGCAACTTTTGTCATTTCTAAATAAACGTGTATGCACAAATTGCGACTGCCTACAACATTCCCATATAAAAAAGGACCCTCAGGTCAACAATTAAAAAGGTAATTAACGAGATTTTGTTCATTATTCTCCTCAATGTCACTTTAACTGCGGCAAAGTATTTCCGCCTCGACGTAGAGTTCGCGTGCTAAACAAGAGGAGCGTGACTGTCATAGCACTACTATAAAAAATCTGTATTGTAAAAAAAAAAAAACACCCGCTATAACAAACGGCCACCTTTTTATTGCGATAGCAATTATATGGACAGTCTCGACGGGTTTTTGCCGTCGCCGTCGCCGTCATGTTCCTTTCGCATGAAGTCAAAATTGATAAGATCCCCCCGCGTATCGTATGTTCTACCGCGGGTAAAAGCGCGCGAGCGGGGGCGACGAACGCGGCCGAAGCAGAGATCAAACGAGCCGGCCCATTTCTGTCGCTCGGAGAGTGCATGCGATAACATCATCCCGCTCGGGAGGCCTGCCGTCGAAGCAGACAGGAAACGCCCCGCCCGTCTCTAACGGGCCTGACAACACGCGAAGGGGGGGGGGTCGCGCGAACAGCAACTTTGAACTTTGAATCTAAGGGCGCGGTATCTCGACAGCCATCACAGCGGGCGGCTCGTATACCCTTCTACGTGCTGCGCTCTCAACGAGAAGTGACTATGCGGAGAGCATCTCTCCCTGGAGCGGCCGTATTCTCTTACACCACCGTTTTGTAGTTACGCGAGACCGGATACAAAAAAGTTCGCTGCCAGCCTCACTTCGTATAACACTACAGTTTGTTGCCATCGCATTCATTGCTTCGCCCTTGCGGTGAAACTGTGACTGTTCTTTAGCGGTGATAGCTGGCCTCAAAGAAAACTATAAATTTGACTTCTGTTTCTCTGAAGCTGGCCACCGTTACCCAAATGACCAAGTGTGCTATTCTGGACCTTGTCAAATTCCGCCATTGGTCAACTCTGATTGGCCCAGAGGGCTGCTACGGCCTCTTTGATTGGCTTAAAATGCCGCCATTACGAAATTTGATAATATGGCTGAATTTGACAGTGTCGTGAATAGCACCCCAAGTTTTAAACGTGCAACGAATAGGGGAGCAGAATAGTGGTATGAGAGACATGAGAGAAACAGTGGTATGTCGGGACAGAATTGCTCTGGAAGAAGCAGACTCGACGTCCGTGTTTTTGTCGGTCACAAGAACTTTAGAGTTCCATAAAAAATCACATACAATTATGAAACTCCGCAATGCGAAATTAGAACGCAACAGGATTAGAGCGCAGCCTCTGCTCGAGAAAATAAACTAGAACTGTACGTGCGCTCTGCGTTGGCTTTTGAATTCGAAGCATGTCTTAGCGAAACAAAGACACTTTGAACGCATCTATCTATCTATCTATCTATCTATCTATCTATCTATCTATCTATCTATCTATCTATCTATCTATCTATCTATCTATCTATCTATCTATCTATCTATCTATCTATCTATCTATCTATCTATCTATCTATCTATCTATCTATCTATCTATCTATCTATCTATCTATCTATCTATCTATCTATCTAGCCGTGTACGTGTTGGCACTCTCGTGGTCGTCTCCTTAGCTTGGTACACACCAAAATTGATATAGGAGGATAACGTATGACGAACACAATTCTGAGGTCATGACATGAATAACGCGGCTTCCCTGTTGCGTACGCCATGAAATCTTTTCC
This sequence comes from Rhipicephalus sanguineus, assembly GCF_013339695.2. Lineage (NCBI taxonomy): Eukaryota > Metazoa > Arthropoda > Arachnida > Ixodida > Ixodidae > Rhipicephalus > Rhipicephalus sanguineus. Next base: position 199,163,057 of record NC_051176.1, on the reverse strand, counting down.
ACCAGTGACCAGTCACGTGCGGCGCATACCCGCATACCGCGGCCCATGGTGTGTGGGTATGCACCACAGGTGATTCTTTCTTTGTTTCGTACATTCATTGCTATTTTCTTTCTTTCTTGACATTGCCATTTGTTTGTGTGCCAACTATTGTAACACCGCGAAAGGAACGAACCGACCTTAACACGGAAGTTAAGCGTTTATCGAAGTAGGTTAATTATCCTCGCGTTGCATTAGCTGTTTTATCAAAACGCTTGAAGAAGTTCACCATTTCTTCCTGTTCTGACATGGTTGCAGAAAGCAATCAGAACAAGAAGACAGTTGCGGATATTTCGCGCATTCATTCATTTCGCACAGATTAAAGAAATTATGGTGTAGGGTTGCCAACATGCTTAAAGGGACCGACAACTGCCCAGAACACGAAATGAGATGACTGCACTGATGGAAAGATTGTCCGTCGCATTGACTCAAACCAACCCTGTTTATCTCGTGAGAGGTGGATTTGTATTTTTATTTCTTCATTGAAAGTCGCGAAAAGTAACCTTTGACGCATCTGGCGGCAAAATTATAAAAGGTCCGATGAAGGCGGTCACGTCACCATTGGTTGGTGTATGCGTTCGATGACTTTTCTGTTAGTACTGAAATATTGTTCATTTATTTATATTAAAAGGTATTACTCCATAAAAATGTACATATAGGCCTGCGTTAGTTGTATGCAGCAAAGTGGCGCTGCCTTCGCTTGGCGTAATGATCCCATGCCGGGGCAAGCCATCCATGTCACAGGCGCAGGCAACCTTGGGCGCAGGCGCACACAACGCTGTACAAATACCGAGAAGGTGTGTAAAGCCACATCATCTCATTGTAACAGCTTGCTATTTTCAAAAATGGTTGGAAAGCTCAAAATAAAGGTGGTTAAGCATAGTTACAGTAACTCCTGCGAAAGCAGAACAACGGTAGCTTTCACAAGGGCTAGCGGCATCGCTATCAATTCTCAGCGTTGCTGGAGCAAGCCTTCATGCGTGTTTGGAGCCTTTCAGATAGAAAAATACTGCTTATAAAATAACTACGTGCTTTTAGGATAAACCACTGCAGCTACAAACGCTACGAAGGGTAAGCTTCCTGTCGCGCCGTGAAAAACTGAGTCGAGAAAATCAGTTGTCGGTCCCTTTAAGAGGTTATGCGCTGCCGCGTGGAAGAGAAAACAGAAAACAATTGATGAACGACAAAAGGCCTAACATGTATTGTGCAATACACCTCAAGTCTTCTAAATGTCACACAGACACAGCTTATAACGTTCATTCTAGCTTTAGCTGCGATCGCCTCTATAGACGATTTTAAGTGAGACACATGGACGCCGCCACCTTGGGCTGTTAAACGAATGTTTTCTTTTTTGGTGTGTGTGTATCGCGACGTGAATGAATAAGGTCATGAAATGTTGAATGCACCTACGCAACCGTTTTTATGCGTATGCGTCTACCGGAATACTAATCGGTTAGTCGTTAAAGATGCAAAACGGCAAGGCTACAGCCCAATAGTGCGGAACTAAAACCCATCCGTAAAATAGTCTATACGCATGACAAACAAGCTATTGTACAATTAGCAGATAATTGAGCTTAGGAAATCATTGATGATTGGAGGAACATCGTCTAATTTTTCTTTTGAAAGGCTTTTGGTGTAGCGCGAAAGGAAACACGGACACGAGAAGGCACACAAGAACACCACACAGCGCTACAGAGCGAGGGGCGTATTAGGTTTTTAGACTTAAGTCTCGTTTGTTCTGACAACCAGCTATGCTGGGGCTACGAACCACGTGCTCAAAAAGCTTTACTCCCATTTGATTCGAATCATTCGAAACTAACCAAGTGAGGTATCGCAACGATGTGCCTCAGCAACGCTTTGAACAAATCTTGTGGCCACCTAACGAAGCATAGCGTCCAGAACCAGATTTCATGCCTGAAGGAATCTGGCTATCCAGATCATGTTTTAGTATCTGTCGCAGAGAAACAGTTTAAAAGAAGTCGCAGAACTTCAAGCCAGTGTAACGCACAAGGCCGCGTAACGACAGAAACGAGACGCACTGCTGTAATCCCCTATGTTCACCAGCTGTCACATAATCTCAAGAAGGTGGCACTTCGCGATAATATTAGGGTAGTCTGTTCAGTGCCCGATAAGCTCGGGAAACTGTGCGCCATGACAAATCCAGTTAGAGCAGAAAAAGTTGGTTGCACAAAAAAGCATGCAAACAAATTTGTTGATTGCAAGTGTTTTGTAATTTATCGTGTTCCGCTTTCTTGTGGAAAGCAATACGTTGGCCAAACCAGCAGATGTGTCAATGAGCGATTAAGAGAGCACCATTACAAATGGAATAGAGTGGCGCCTGATGGGTTTCTAGCACTCCACGTTCATGCATGCGGTTGCCGACCATTGTTTCATAACACCGTCATTGTTGGTCAACATAAAGAAGAGATCACCCGTCTTATAGTTGAAGCCGAGCTTATCGATGCGCTTGGTGAGTTGTGTGTGAGCAAGCCACCGATAACACTGTCACCTAAAGAGTTGGGGTTCTTGCGAAAGCGGTGATTTACAGTTTTATTCTGTCATGATTTTGCTTAGTGAAGTGGTTTTTTACGCATTATCTGAGTGATCCCACGTGTTCAGCTGTCTGCCTGATTTTGATGGTATATAAGCGGTCTGGTTCTTGAAAATAAACATGTTGTTGCTAGTAGCGCTGTGTGGTGTTCCTGTGTGCCTTCTCGTGTCCGTGTTTCCTTTCGCGCTACACCAAAAGCCCTTCAAATGAGTAACCAACAAGCCCACGTTGCAACCCTATAATTTTTCGTTGCCCTGTCACATGTAAGTGCACTCTAAAATTTAATGAAAGTTCGGTTTTACTCAGAAATAAGAACGAAGAAGCTCATCTTGAGGATGAAGCTTGGCATACCAACAATAGCGGAAGTTCAAGTGGCAGTACAAGAGCGTGCGTCTTAGCCGGTCTGCGATGAAATGTGACGCTTCAATCTTTTGCCTAGGCCCGCGAGTGTTGATGATCGACGGGTATCGCTGCCGGTCCTGAGCATGCGCAAACAAGTTTTGCGTCTACCTTCTGTTATTCTTGTCACCGTGCTACCTTTTAGTGCTTTCAGTTGATAGATGACATTTGTGTAGTCCGTGACCTTTCGCTTTTGTCCGTGCCTGCACGCCTAATTTATTTAGGCGAAAGCGTCATATGTCTCATGAGTAAAAAAGTCCGGCATCCGGTGTTGACAGCATGAACGATATCAAAATGAAGTCCGATCACGTCAGTGATCAGATTACATCTGTCACGGACAACAGCTGTCACGGACTATACCTTTTTTTTCAGCCCTAAATCTAGCGGGTTGCTTCAGATGGCGAAAGCGGAAATGCGGCGAGTACTCTGGTGATAAAATTTGATTCGCAGGAAACGCCGAATTCCTTGGCTGAGCGCGCTGCTGCTGCCAAATCAGACCGCACACGAGTACGCCGCGGGCGAACTGCCATACAGGCGACAGGCGTTGCAGCTTGTCACGCTTGCCTGTAGATTGCACGTACTATCGCGCTCAGTATGAGCTACATCACGCGAGCGCGTGGCCGAGCGCTCTGCAAAGTTGTACAGTGGCGCCTATCATGGCATATTTTCAAGGTATCAGGAGAGAGTTTGGCTGCTCGTGCGAGCGCCCCTACTTGCTTGCTTGCAAGTAGGGGCGCATGACATATCCACAGGCGTTGATGGTGCCTGTGGATATGTCATGCTGTAGAGTGCTGTGTCGGGTTTAATTTTCCCGTTATCTTGCCGCGACTCAAGTGAATCTTGCGTCGCACCTTATATGCTGATTGTTTTCTTGCGATAGCAATTATATGGACACTCTCGACGGGTTTTTGCTGTCACAGTTGCCGTCGCCGCCATGTCCCGTATAAAGTCCAAATTGATAACATACCCCGTACATCGTATGTTCTACCACGGGGAAAAGCGCGCGCGCGAGCGTGGGCGACAAACGCGGCTGAAGCAGAGGTCAAACGAGCCGGCCCATCTCCGTCGCTCGGAGGGCGCATGCGATAACATCACCCCGCTGTCGAAGCAAAGAGGAAACGCTCCGCCCCGAGCATGAAAAGACGCCCCGCCCGTCTTTAACGAGCATGAAAAGACGCAAGGGGGAGGGGTGGTGTCGCTCGAGCATCAACTTTGAACTTTGATTCTAAAGGCGCGGTCACGATCGCTGACGCGCGCGCTATCTCGGCAGCCATCATCGGGCGGCTGGTATACCCTTCTACGTGCTGCGCTCTCAACGCGAAGAGACTGTGCGGAAAGAGCATCTCTCCCTGGAGCAGCCGTATTCTCTTACACCAGCGTTTTGTAGAGTTACGCGAGCTCGGACCCAAAAGAGTTTTCTGCCAGCCCCACTTCGTATAACATCGCAATTTGTTGCTATGGCACTCGTTGCTTTGCCCTTGAGGTGAAACTGCGACTTTTTTACTAGAATTCCTTTCGGTAACCTTTGTGCGAGCACGCCTGTTTGTTTTCGGGCATATTTGTACTTACGTGCGCTTTTTTACGCTGCATCTTTGCACTCTCAATAGATGGATGGATGGATGCTATGAGCGTCCCCTTTATAACGGGGCGGTGACAAGTGTGCCACCAGGCCCGACAAAGAAAAAACCTTTACTCTTCTTTTTCTTAATGTTGGCCTAGTGTCTTTACTTCAATTAAAACTATCTTACTCCAGAAAAAAAAAACTTAAGTTTTCAGCTCCGTTCTCTTCCCTTTACGGCAGGATGTCCTTATTTTTTTCCAATATTTTTTTTTTCAATACAGGATGGATGCTATGAGCGTCCCCTTTATAACGGGGCGGTGACATGTCTGCCACCAGGCTCGAAGGCGAAAAAAAAAAAAGAGAAAGAAGAAAAAAAGCTTCCTTGTTTCATGTTGTCCTAATGCCTTATCTACATTGATTAAATCTATGTTATTATACCCTTTTCATAAATACGCCACCTGACGGTGGGCTTTTCGTCAGTTTCGCTTTGCGAAGGAGCGTGGGATAGCCAGCGCCATCGTGAGGGCATGGGAAGCGAGCCGTCAAATGCGTGAGTGCTGTGATGTTTGTCTTGGCGGCTAGTTCTCCGTGTCATCCGCTGAAATCTCACCGTTTGTGTGCTTGAACGAGCTCTTAGTACTCTCCGTTGGTCTTTCTGAGGTCTTCCGCTGCACAATGAGCAACATTTTGTACCCTTCAACGGGCTGGACGAGCAGTTTGGCTCGACTGCCGCGGTTGCGGGACCGTGACCACAGCCAACTCGCGTGCGCGCCCGGACCGGGAAAAAAAGGCTCGCCGAAGCTACAAACTTCTCACCGAAGGAAAAGGACGTCACTGTCGCGGAACTATGCGACCGCAACCGGTGAAAATCCTGTCTGCCGCAAGCCACACCACGCAACTATTTTCCGGACGCCACGCGTTGGGTATATTTGTATGCAGTGGCGTGCCAGGGGGGGAGGGCACACCGGGCCCGTGCCCCCCTCCGAAAATTTTTTTTGCCATGGCACACAGCACAAATGACACTCGACCACATCTGCCTGTCCGGCCCCCACTTCAAATCAAGGTGGTTTGAAACCCGCCCCCCCCCCCCTCCTCCGGAAAAAATTTCTGCCTTTGCCCCTGTTTGTCTATACTAAAAAATGTTGACACGTGGCTTACGATATGCGAGTACTGTCGCTACTAAATGAACGGTACGCAACTTAATTTTTATTTTTCTGACTGGCCTTATGAACCCTCGCAGTATTTCTGCACAAACAATCTATCGCAATTCACCGCATGCAGGCACTCGGGAGAAGACTATTCATTCGTAAAAACAAGGCTACACATGGCGCTGTGAAATAAGCACGTCCGTTTCCGTAGCGCGTTTACAAAACGGCGCCCTTCCGCACGTCAGTTTGACATCACGTACGGAGAGAGAGCACGTGTGTTTGTTGTTCACGTTTTATCGCGTGCCTTAACGCTGTTCTCGTCGCGATATCCTCGATGGTGGCACAAGGGAACGCAGCACGTCTGCACCATTGCAGCACGCCGTCTCTACGAAAAACGTTGATGACAGTTCACGATTCGGCGGTGCTGAAATGTCACGCACTGACACGTTGCCGAAGCCTGCGTCGTCTGCTGCGGTGCCCTCACAATGGCGGCAGACTGTAGTTTGCGTGCGCGGCGCTAGGGGCGCCCTTTTTCGAAAAGGGTCTATAAGCGTTTTGACTCTTGACAATAAGCGTTTTGAATCTCAATAAGATTTTTGTCACTGAAAGAAAGGGAAGCGCGGCAAAAGGGGCAAGGGGTTATAATTTTACATCTCGAAGGCGCTCGTTTCGCCATTGTTTCCATTTCTACAGCGATGCTTGTTCTGCATGCAGAGTATTCGCGCTTTCTCTTGAACAACGTGATCACGTGGTAACCTCACTCGGTGCCCTCCTGCCTGGTGTTTGTCCCTTGTTTGTTATTCCTTGGTGAGCCGCCGTATTTGCCCAGCTATTCTTGAGCGACTGCTTTCGCTTTGCTTTTTTGGGCACCTTTGTGATGCTTCGTCGTCTCTGTGTGTTAAAAAAATAGAATAAAATCTCCGCCCACACTGACACCATGGGCACGCAATGTTCGAGTTGGCCCTATCAACATTCGGGGTTCTTCTCTCTTTTTTGCTAAATGGTTATTCAGAAATAATTTGAGAGTGTGATGCAAAAGATCGTTACACAAAAATATCGCGATATTTTGTCAGTTACCAGCACAGAAAAGCACTATACTATGCTCATTGTTATAACTAATAAACATGTGTAAATGACCAGAGGTATGTGGACTGATCGCACTCTGCAGGGGGTATGTTGAAAACAAGATATTAATTGCGCGTCGACATCTTGAACACAGCAGAACACTGGACAAACGTTGACTTTGTTTTACAAGTTTTACGCTATATGTTTAAATGCTTCAAAGTATCACCACGGATACGTTTTTGGCACTTTATGCGTCATAGAAAAACAATGGGCCACTTTCCTTATACTGGATGTTTTAGCGATGGCTGTTTCGAATGGTCGAAAATAGTGGGCTTGAGAAACAGCAATAATTTTTTGAAGACTGACAAGGAAATCTTGCATTATTTAGCAGCGTGTAATGAAATATAGGAATCGCTACTTAACTTTTTACATTTATTTTGTCGCGTCGGTGTGACGGTGGAGAATGCAGTAGTGAAACCGTTAAAGGGGCCCTGCAACAGTTTCCCAAGTAATCATCGAATGGCTTCATGAAAGATGTTTGTTGCCCCACGAATCGACTGCCGCAAACATTTTTCGAATCCGTCAAGTACGAATGGAGTTACGGGGATTTGCCGCATGCTTTAAGCGCTTTCTCTCTCTTTTCGTACCCGCGAGCGCGCTGAAATCTACGCAGGGGGTATGGTAAGGGGGCAAGAAGTTATGCCCCTTCGTCAGCGCACATCGTAACCTTGAGCACTTTCTTTTCTTTTTTTCCTTCGAACGCGCGGCTTCTTTCAGTGCGAGCGCGCGCGCGAGCACGTGGCGGCATCCCACGGCGGCCGCGGTAACTATGCAGCTCGCGATGCTCTAATCAGCCGATGGCCGTGGACTCTGGGCTTATGGCATCGTTTGTCGAGAGAAGAGCAAGCGACTTTGAGAAATTATTGTAAATTCCAGGCCGCGTGCTGCGCTATAATGTTTGGGTCACGTGTTCTCAGGAGCCTCCACTACCGATCGGCAGCGTCTTCTGGCCATGCTGAAAAATTGCTGCAGGGCCCCTTTAAAGGTTGAACAATGCGGGGGGGGGGGGGTTGAACTTGTGCTTAGCAAAACAAGACTGGCAGTACAGCGATAGCGGCGACCACGTTCGTCGGTCGTCAAAAATCTTCTCTGCGGTTTAAACTCGTCGGCGCTGTGTACTACACGACTCATCGAACAGTCCAGCATAATCGTCAGTTCTCGCGTAAGTTTTAGAATGTACAGTACTCACGGATATGAACGCGAATAAGTTTAGGGCTAAGTAATGCACATACGTACTTTTGTTTCCAGCATCTACAGTTCGTGTCATATCGGCGTAATTTTGACACAGAACACTTACATCAGATCCAACGTTAGCTTTAGCGGCCAGGTTTGCAGCGACATGACGCGGTTATCACGAGCAATCGCTCATAGCAGCCGTTATATTAAAAAAAAAACCGATGCCGCGTTTTAGTCCGCGAGTATTTTACAGTGCCATCCAGTGGAGTAAATCATGGCGAGTCAGGAGGGTACTGACCCCCCTTGTGTTCAGGCTGGGATGGACTCCCCTTGCAAGTGTCCCCCCTTGAGATTTACCTTTCAAATATCATATTTTAATTGCTTGACAGTTAAGCATAACACACTCTCCTTAAAATCAACTATGAAATCTGAAGTCCTTCCAATGAGTAGAAATGAACTACAAGAGTGAAAGCTGTTTCAGATAGAAAGGCCCTGTAGAGGTCATGCTTTATGAAATGCTACGGGTGACTTCTGACGTGCCGCAAACGTTTATTATGCTGGCCTTTGAGGGGCGAAGTAAAGAATTCTCGATCATCCACCGTTATTTATTTATGTCGACAATTGGGTGGAAGCCATTGACAATGAAATATGAATGCGATTTCTCGAATTGTGTTATTTAAAAAATCAGTGGTGAATATAAACGCGCTTTACAAGAACGATTCTAGGGGTAAATCATGGGAGGCTAACAGGAATCACGGTTGGAGCTGAAGGTAAATAAAAGCATTTGCTTTACGCATTATAACAAGTGCTAGCATTTTCTGTTGATGGTTTAAGCCAAATGACATATCAGCTAGAAATATTCTAGAGCCTATACCTACGAGTTACACTTAAAAACTAACTTTGCCAACTATTCGCTGCTCAGGCCCATGCTCCTTTCCTTCTTAATTTATTTTAAAGCACGATTTTGATTTTTATATAATTAAAGAGGACGTATATTTATGAAAAAGAAGATGGCCGCCGTGGCATCAAGATTTGTGTCTCCCCTTGAGTTTTTTCTATATTTGCGCCACTGGTGCCGTCCACTTCTGCGCAGAGCCCACGAGCGGCCCGCTCTGCTCTGCACGGCGGTACCTGACGGTGGCTGATGGTTCCCAGACTGCACGTCTATATGGACATGCGCCGCCTAATCTACACATGTAGAAATGTAGAGCTGTTTTTCATGCGGGGCGACGATTACAGGCACCTTCGTTTCATCGAACATGCACTATACAGACCTGAGGGCTCTGTCAATTCATAATCATCAGCCATAGCATCAACAAAGTGTGCAGCTCCGTAAGTGCACACATTGCCCCACAGACGCGTAGTGAGTACTTCTCAACTGTAAACACTCCTAGGGTGCCTATAGGCACCCTATAGGAGTGTTTACAACAGCCAACTACTTCGCAGAGAAACAGGCACAAGTGCCCAGAAAAATGGGTGCGCGCGCACGGCGCATTGACGTCACGTTCCGTGGAGGCGGCGGTTGTCGGCGGTGCTAGTCGAAGGCGGGGAGGCGAGTGATGCAGCGTCCACCCCCTGCGGATCGCGGTCGGCAGCGCAAGTACACCACTACAGGAGAAGCTCGTGCTGCTGCGTGGGCACCAAAACGATGCCGAAGGCGAGGGGATGTCGAGTTAAGGATGCTGTGTCTGAGAAACTATTAAAGGTGAGCAAAAGTCTTCACACCTTTGAAAAAGATTCAAACACGTGCTCGCACGAGGCGTTCAGAGGGCCGATTTAATGCCTAACATATGTACTTGCTCGTTGCGGCTCATTTGTCTTACATGAGTGCAGCCGAGCTTTCGTCTTCTTGTCTTACAAGCACCTGCCGAACATCTTTCTATCCCTCATATGCGTTGTGTAGTCACTTTATTGGTTGTTATTATCTCTAATCACTGTAAACAGATGTAATTTTCTCATGCGTAGTGACGTGACAAATAGGACGTGTTATCAGCGTGCGTGCATATTTTCAATTTCCTGCAGTGAGACAGCGCCTCCGACCGTTCGCTCACCTGTCCAAACAAAAGCAGTTACAGGTATCACCTTTGGTTTAAGGCAGTGTACACAGGCCTGCACGCTTTTTAGGACGCGCATGCTCCAATGCGCAGTATCTGACTCGGCAATCACGGCAAGGCGTCGCCCCTTGGAGCGAAGCCTCTCGCGTGCTCTATGCGACAGTGTACGGCACTGTACACCGCTATTCGCGTCTCGCATGCAGTTGAAACCAATGCTGGTGGTAACTGCGTTACCGGTAACGCGTTACTTTTTTTCAGTCTCTTACTAACGTACTCGTTACCATTTCGGTACTGTAACGGGTACTTAATTACGTTACCATTTTTCGGTAACGTGAGGTGTCACATTACTCGTTACTATTTATTCCAGTTATCCCGGGAGTTTCACACAAAATTCCTTCGTCTCGTGGGAGCCGCTTTCCCACAGGCCGCCCCGACGTTATTTCGTCGCAGCGGCCGACTGCTGTCGGCCGCTGCGACGGGGTCGTTTGCTGTGCGGGGCAAATTGAAATGTGGAGCAAAAAAATTGCTGAAATTTTTTAAGTGAATCTTCTAGTTGCGACTATCTTGCTATTGAGGTTCAAATTGTCGTGGATTGTTGACGAAGCGAAGTGAAATGCAGCCCTCGAAACCATCGAAAGCGAGCTGTCGAGATTCGCTCAGCTTGTTCACATCAAGACTCGAGGTATAGCGTCCCGCCTGAGCTCCAGCACAACGGAGGATGACTTTTTCGGACAAGCCTTTTCGATGTCATCGCCAACTGAAGATGAACGACTGCCTCGGTACCTTTGGTGCCGCATGACATCGCGCAAAGTGGGCTCAAGGAAAACCTTCCGTGCGCTCCTCTTGAAAGTCAATATAGGAATACCATGTAGCGCGTCCTTCGAGCGCCTACTTAGCGTAGGTGCCAACGTATTCACTAAGAAGCGATGATGATGATGATGATCAAAACTTTATTTCTCCCAAAAGAGGGGACCGACTCAGACATCGGTTACGCTGCTTAGAGGAGGTCAGCGGGAATCCCTTGGGACGCCGCGGCCTCCAATGCGCGAAGCTGTCATCGGACAGCTTTTAAATGCATCTGTGGCTCACATTCCGTTACATTAGGAAGTTGTCCATGCAATACTATAGCACTGTTTAGAAACTTCGTTTTCAGAATTCGCTATTTAATTTTCGCTATCCGCAACTGCGACTACGTTTTTGGTTATTGAACTCATGAGCGAGCGAGGCTGGCCTTGAACACCTTAACATATACACACTCGCAATTTTTACGGTAGTTATGCAGGTTAAAATGAAAAAAATTTCCTTATGTGCACAAATACTTTTCCCCCAGAATTATGCCGTTTAAACATTTCTTTGTAATTTCGCGCATTGTCCAATGTCATGGGTAAGTTCATGCATATTCTTATGTTAGCAGGAGCACCCTTGACTCTGGGCTATCATCATGAATCGATCTGAACCGGTCGGCGCGTCAGCAGCTGCGGGTAGGGGTGGATATAGTACGGTAGTAGTTAAGCGGCATTTGTAAATAAACAAATTACCAAATGAATGAATGAATGAATGAATGAATGAATAAATAAATAAATAAATAAATAAATAAATAAATAATAAATAAATAAATAAATGAATGAATGAATGAATGAATGAAAATCACTGGGTCCCTTGTATGCATTCGCCTAGGACGGCACGAGGGTCAAAGCCATCTGGTATGGCTATTTTACCGCACGCTTTATATCACGCGAACGCCGCTTTACTATATTTGCGATAGTCACGCGAAAACTAAAGAAAAAAAAAAAGGGGGGGGGGGGGGAGTGAATGCGTAGCTTGCAATTTCAGCATTTATTTTGTTAGTAGAAGCACGCCGTTATAATTACTGCGAGTTTGTCGAGAGTTCAGCGATGTTTTCTTTGTGGAGAGTGTTGATGCTGAAATCTATCATTTTGAGTTTAATGTCTCATTGAGAAAAGTGGCTTCACCATGTGCCGCAGAGTTTGAAGCCATCACATGTAACTGTATACAGGCAAATTTAGGACACTGTAGTATTGCTAAGGTACGGCACCTTGCCTGGCTGAGCTAGCGGGACCTCAGTAACGTTCAGCTTCTGCCACTTTTGGACCACAATAAAGTTCTCACTCACTGACTTGTGCAAATTATTCTCGTTAAATCGGTATATCGGGGAAAATTGTTTTTTGAGCTAGAACATTTATGTGAAATATAAATATGAGCTTTATAAAATTGCTCTCGTTAGTTTCTGCAGCGAAGACGGACTGATTAAAATTTCTGACCATGGAGTAACGGTGACGGAATTGCGTTAACTTTTTAAGGGTAGCGTTGGTCGATAACGCGTTTGTTTTTCTTTAGAGTAACGGGTAACCTATTTAGTTACTTTTTTTTCGTTAACGCATAGAACACTGACTGAAACGCACATTGCGCCCCATGCAACCGTGAAATTGTGAACAAACCGTATTTGGTCGACAGCACGTTCCCAAGGCGGTCTGTTCCATTCAGCCAACGACGTTTGATCATTCCAAAGTTGTTGTTTGCGGCATGGCTTTCGCTAAGTGTCGCAACTTTATGGTGCGTTTGCGGGAGCTCCCAAGTACTCTGTTTCGAGTTGAAAATGAGTTCATACTCTTCGCGTTAGCTTGCTTTAAATATGGGCTGCTTTTAATTGCATCGTAGACCACACAGCCGAGTCTTGGGTCATCTTCACCGACTCAAGATCGGCGCTGCAGTCTCTGAAGTCCCCAAGCACGCAGGAACAGCTCGTAATGGACATCAAACGCCTATGCAAGAAAGCCTGCGAACTGAATCACCGCATTGTTCTACAGTGGATACCTGCCCACTGCGGAGTAAAAGGCAACGCCCAGGATGATGATGCTGCCAAAGCTGGACATGACGCCTCAAGAGAAATGGTTGAAATACCTTTCTCGAGAAAAGACGTGGCGACACTTGTATCGGCACATGCTTGGCGCTTCCAGCGATCCCTCTGGACAGATGCCAGTCACCAGTATGGGCCTATTTACAAAATTGATCCATTGTGCGCCTTCGATATGCCGCGAGACCTCAATAGACAAGAGGAAACATGCTTGCACCGCATCAGACTAAACGTCGCCTACACTCATTACTTCAAGAACAAAATCAAGTTGTCGGACTCACCGTTGTGCGTTCAGTGTAACGTCCCAGAAGACCTAAAACACGTTCTCTGTGAATGCAGGCGATAAGAAACAGAAAAACGATCTCTGAAGGCGGCCTTGCACCTTCAACGGGACTCGTGTTTAGAACTGCGGTACATTCTGGGCCCATGGCAAAGCAGCACCTGTGCGTTACGCGCCACGAAAGCGCTGTTGATTTTCTTGCGGGCCACGAGCCTGACCGAAACTTTGTAAACAGTGTAGTCTATGTATGTGTGTGTGGTTATCAGTGTATATATCATAATCATCACCCAGCACCTGGAGTATATGTCAGGCGAATAGCCAGGCAAACATCTCCAGCTTTTCATTAAAACATTTCTCTCTCTCTCTCTCTGGCTTCTGATCCATTTTTAATGCCGATTAGTTACGAGCTCGCAATTACCTATAAATGACCAGTTGGCTTTGGCGACTTAGCATCGATAACAAAAATGTAATTAGTGAATGAGGCCGCTAAATGATCTGACACTAAGTTTTACTTGATCTGCCCTCGTTGCGAAGTTTTTCCTGCAAAAAAACATTGTCGTGACTGAAGTGCGCTATTTCTGATAATTAGGGGCAGTCATCGCTGAATCGTCTAGGGCATTTTAGTCCTCGGAATATGGCACGCATCCGCTTTGTCATCAGTAAGCGTAGCGCGCTTTCAGTTCATGCCCCTTTGCTTACAAATCGTCTGTGTAAATTTAATCGAATTGCGTCATTATTCGTCTGCCATATGAATCTTTATATACGGCGCGTAGTTCATTTCCTTAATCGACATCTGTGGGTTTATATTCCGAGCTTCTCTCTCCATGTGGAGACACTACCCAAAATTTAGTTTATATATCTGAGCAGAATGGCGGCGAGAAAAGCCTTTCAGCTTAGGGAACTGAGCTTGCGCGTAAAACGGTCATTCGGGCATAAACGCGGCTCCGCTATCCTTTCGGGAAACGCAGTGAGAAAAAGAAGAAAAAAAAATATTAAAACACACCTCGAAATAATGGTTTGGTTGCGCGTACGAAAACGAAGAAAACGTCGGTGCGAATCGTTGTAATTAATCGACACGACGGCTTGGTAATAAATGAAGGCCAGATTGGGAAAAGAGCTCGAAAAGAAGATTAATGATCAAAGCATCGCTCACATCCTGCGCTAAGTGGCTTGGCGCTTTCTTTCCGCCCGCAACAAGAGCGGCTGCGCTGCAGGCGTGGCGCGGGACAACAGCTGGCTAGTCTTGGTCGCGGTACGCCGGTAGACGGTAACGTACTGCAGCGGTAGCTTGCCTTGACTGCGGCAACTAGCGAAATGAAGTCACCTTCCAAAAAGATGCAGCCTGTACCTACGCCCAGAAAAGAAGTGTGCGAGGCCGGATGAAACAAACGATTTCGCATGCCAGAACTAATTACAGCAGCGCTGTTTACTGCTGCGCTCAGCGACATTTACATTGCGCTCTATATTAGCCCAAGTTGACTCGAGCGGGGGGTCTTAGTGTCCCAATTAGATTGATTTACGATTGAGTTGGATGAACTTGGAAATGTTGACAGCTATTTTAACGTAAGCTTTACCATAGGATATAGATTATTCAGTAATTAAGGGATCGTAACGTATGACGTGACATTAGAAGCAAAAAAATAATAATAATAACGTTCCGGAAACATGACGCCTTTCTTTTGCAGACACTGTGCTACTGATATACTAGAGGATACTTCGAAGTTAAGCTAACGGCGATTTTAATGACACGATGCTAGCTACACGTAAAATGTGCTTGTACAGGTGGTGTACGTGCTTTGGTGGACATAACTAACAATTAGAGAATTGTCGAAGGCGGAATACACAAAAGCTTACTAATTTTCTTGCTATCTTGTTTTTGGCATATCTTCACAGATGAAACGTCAAGAACAATCATATTTGAGTCCAGCTTTACTTTTTTTGTCTTTTTTTACCCTAAAACGCTTCTGCTCCAAGATGTCTGTTTACAAATTAGACGCTCATTCAGCTAATTTCACATTAAGGAACCAGCCACTGATCCATTTTTTTTAATATCTCCATAGAATCGGTTATACAGAAAAAGTTAAACTGAATCTTTTTGAACGGGAATTATCCAAGTTATGCGTAACGTTATGTTTATTCAGCTTGCTTGCGCTGCTGCTGCGGCTTATGTGTATTGTATTAGACGCTGGCGCACAGGCCTTTGACAATTGACGACTTCCCATGGTAGGAGAGAGATAATTTGGTACCAACTTCCCAGAAAAAGCGTTGTCGCAAGTGACAATGTCGGTGGTGTACTGTCAATATCAACCCGAGCACTTGAAAGAACACATGTATAGCACACTAGCGTGGACCTGTTCGTCTTCTAGAAAAAGTCGCAAAAGTACACAGTCTGTCGCGGCATTTTGTGCATTCTTGGTTTGAACACAGCTCACATTTACTTTTGAATCTGTCAGCCCAAGGCAGCCAACCGGATGATTTTCTCCCACATCACCTCAGCATGTCCTTCTTTACCTCCGAGTGTGATCCTGCAGTTCACTTTTCTGCAGCGCGATGTATCGTCAGCACTTGTCGATCTTTGGTGCAACAAGTCGTTCGATCGAGCAGCAAGAACATGACGAGAGGAGGGCGAAGACGACCTTTGAGCCAGTGATATCGATTCAAGTCTTCTCTACGGATATCGGTCTATCGCCAGGTTTAGATCACACCTTCGCCTTTCAATAGCAGCTCACGTGGCACAGAGGTCATGAAAGAAACCGTTTGAGTGAGGTCTTTTGAAATTAACGCTGTATGGGTGACATCTGGCGTGGCCCGAGTCAGCAGACGCCGTGAGTCCGGCTGACACCGCAATCAAGCTCTGACCCATAGGATATCCCCCTCTTCTCCTTTATCCTCCGGGGAGGTGGCTAATGAACGGCGCCTAATTAGTCCCAATTAAGGTGGTCGGCGGCACACGGAAACGCACTGGCCACCGACCACGACCCAATTTCTGGCGCTGCGGGACACCAATTGGACAACGGGCCCCGTCCGGGCGTACAGGCACATCTCCGGCGCGGCGCTCGTCGGGTTGTTAGCAAAACGCGTCAACCGTGAGGAACGCCAACGGACGATCTTAATGGGGCGAATGGGTGAAGCGCAGGAAAGGCTCACTTTTTTTTCTTCACGTGTGTTTTGTACAGTGTTGTTCGAGGCCAAATGCCCTATTATAGGACGGAAACCCCTGCAGATTGTCACGCGACTACACCCTGACGCTATGTTGTCCTGCCTTAATCCTGGTCGCTTTGATCACGTCCTCCTAATCTAGCTTTGAAGCTACCTTTGTTATCACTTTCCATTTACGTTTGAACGTATACTGGAGTCGAGTTCGCAAAGGCTTTTCTTCGTAAACGCTCCTTGCTATTATTCGACTGCCTTCACTAATGATACGTCCACCGTCAGGCATGGCTCGAATTTCCTCTTACGAAGAAGTCTAGCCTAAGAGCATTTTGGGATTACAGGGCCTTAGGCTGAATTCACAACGTTTCTCATTAGTCAGGGATCTGTGTCATTGGCTGGCCGCTTTCGCTTGTAATATCTGGCGCCAGAATTGAGTGGAATTTTTGTTGCGAAGAATCCTAGTGTGACGATCTCTTTGTATGTGAGGTGGCGTGGTCTTTCGAATACACAGTTGGAAGAGTGCATATCTTCGAACTAAAAAGTTCAGGCAGAAACTCCCTGCTGGGACGAATTGTATAGCGCAAACGGGGTACTTGGACAGACAAAGAAAACGCGGACAGGCGCTAACTTCCAACTGATTTTATTAAACAGAATCGAACATTTATATATGACAAAACCCTGCTGGGGTTTTGTCAGGTACTATGCGTAGAATTAACATTACGCAAAATGTTTTGCGCCATCATGATTACGTACCTGCCAGACAGGAAGGCTAAACGCGCATACTGTGAGCACGCGACGCTCGCTACGCTCACCTTGGGATCGGCACAGTTTGCTTGGACATTATTCGCAAGGGGGGGGGGGGGTCGCCGATAAGGGTAGGTTTTTCCTGGAGATACTCTTGACTGTTGAGACTCTAAGCAAGAGCACCAAAGCACAAACTTGGGAAAGGAGGCAAATACATATTCACTTTACAAAAAAAAAAATAACAGTGCTCTGTATCACATATATTTGTTGCACTGAGTGCATTCAGGTACGATTTGTTTTACTGCTTCGTTCTGTAGAGAAAGTTGTAAGCCAGCACACCTATAGACGTAGCTAAGATAGGGCTATATACACGCCTCGAGTTGCACAAGAGCAGTATGATGCGTAACTTTCTTCAACTTCATCATATACCACCTTCTTCCTTCCTCTTCCCATCCTGTCCCTGCTGCTTCCCCGAATCCCTTTCCCACCGTGGAATAGCATGCTGGAGTCAAAGCACGCAGGCCGACCTTTCCGCCATTATAGTTCTGTCAATGAACGCCTTCTTGTATTATATAAATATATTTTTATAGATAAAAAATATATTTTAGTACTGCCAGGATACATTCCTTTCTGCTGGTATTTTCTTGTACTCGCATAGACTCACGTACCTAGTGTTTTCTTTCGCAACTCTTCATTTTTCTTTCTTTTTTGAGACGGACATGAAAAAGAATACCATCTTTTTCTGTTGGATCACCGTCCTCTGAACTGAAGACATAAAGCCAAGACAAGTTTCACTTGCCACAGATCTGGGACACGAAAGTGCAATTACGCTAATTAAGGTCTGTATTCTCTTGTGGTCGCTAGTTGGCCGTCTTGTTTTTTTTGTGCAATTATGCAGCGCTGCTTTTCGACTCTAGCCAGTTGATGCTTCGTTCGATTGGAAAGGTATAATGAAGAAGTTGGAAGCAACTTGTTTCTCCACTCATCCATTTTGTCAGTGCAAAGAAGCAGAATATGTTAGGAAACCTCGCGCAACACGCATTAGAAGTCATACATGTGAAAAATTGAGGCGCTACGCTTTTCTTTTTGCAATCATGAAACATTCCGTACTTTAGCGAGAGTATCTTCAGACGCGGTGTGTTAGTATCAAATTCAGCGTCGAATCTTTGATTTTACAAGCTGCATCCTTTGATCAACTTTGCTTGCTTTATCCGACGAAGCTGTCTCTACTTCACGGGCGGGTCTTTGTTGGACGGATGATGCTTTTAAGTTTTTCTTCTAACATGGACCATTGTGCACTCTTTCTCAATGTTATGAGAGGCTGTGTTGCAACATATCTACTGTTGTACCAATTTGTAATTCTAGAGGGCGTCATTAGTATGCAGAGAATCTTCGTCCATCCCACTACGAGTGACTAAGTTTGCGTTTGCTGGACCGCTTTAGGCAGCGAACACATTATGTAGATCAAAGTACCGCAACAAGCAAAGTGACGCCTGCAGCTGAGCACGCGCCAGCCACGAGAAGTTTATATGTACGTTTTGCGCTCGCACCCATATCTATCATTCGTGATGAAGGCGAGAACCCTGCTTTATATTGCGTGCGGTTGGGGGTGCTGTCGTCGTTATGTAAAAGCCGTATAGGATTGTGCAATGTCGGCTACAACTTGCGCGAGCTGATCGCAAGTGGCAATGGCGCGATGCATGTTAAAATTGTACATTTGAGAAGCAGTTTCATACAGGGGTGTGCGAGCAGCCGCGGAAGCCCGAATCTCTCCTTCATTTAATAGTTGTCCGTCCATGGAGGGGCAGGAACGTATTCGATGCTGAGGCATTACAGTCGCACAAATGTACCATGAATGAAAATTATCCGTGCTTAAACGGCGATCCTCACCAGACTTGCATACTGAAACTTTGAAACTTTGAAACTTTATTCATTCCAACATTCCATAATTTGGGATGCTGAGGGCCGGGGTCAAAAAGCCTCTTCACGGGCTTGACTAGGACCACGACCCCATACAAAATGGCAGGGATAGGCACGCGTACAGGTGTACGCGTGCCTATCCAACAAGGAAGCAAACAAGGAAGCGCGCCGCGTTGACCACGTGGTTGTGATCGTATCTGCAAAGTACGAAACAGCTACGTGGCGCGCAAACGGCTGTAACAGAGAACATCTATACGCATTTTGGCTGTATTTTCAAACAGAAGGCAGCGTGCCCTTCCTCTAGAGGGAGGCGCGCTTCGATCGAGAAGGCCATACGTAAAATGACCCCGCGGATTACGCACTGCTTGCAGCGCCACTAACCATGGCACGCAACTTCGGCGAACTATCCAATGTGGAAAGCACGCTGGCAATGTACTACGAAGCGGAATAGAAAGAGGAAAAAAGAAACGAAGAGGCGGGTTCGTAACGTAAGCCTGCCGTAGTCCCTGGGCTCCGGTATACATAAAAAAAAGCAGGGTAGGGAAGGCCTCTCACCTTAAATGAAGCAGAAGGAGGTATGGTTTTCGTTGGCATGGAAGCTCGCTTCTTATAGTGGCGTGGTAACAAGACAGTTCAATTTCTTCTAACTGCTCCAATTCCAAATCCGTATGAAACATTATTTAAGTAAAACGCTCTACAAATAGCGCCTTACAGCTTAGTGCATAACAATTTTAAGTGAGGCCTGTTGAGGGTTTGTTTAGTTAGATATGCGTAAGAAGAATATCTTGAATTGCGCCAGTTGGTTACACATATCACAGATTTTATGATTCTTAATTAAGCGTCTGATTTAGCCGGTCGGTCGCGCAGTCAGTTCGCACTGTTCCAGCAATACCGCAACGTGTATTACGATGTAATAATAAGATGAATAATTAGCGCGAGATTATTTTGAATATGCGTAAGCTTTTTCCAGCTAATTGGAAAAAGAAAGGGACAAAGAAAAGTGCCTCATGCTCCACTTAACTACGCGCCAACCTGTGAAATCAAAGCCCTGCTTTTTCCAGCACTCTTTCTCTACTATATACTGTGCTTGAGATCATGGGATATCATAGCTAAACGGAAATATCGGGCGCCGCGCTTCTCCCATGTAGTTCGACGCACCGCATTAGGATCAATGTCAGTCAACCTGCCCATTTTAAGAGCTTCGCTACGTTTAAATTCCGCGCAAACTTTAAATTGACGCACGCATGCAGAAGAGAACAATAATTGACACTGTAAAACAAAGAACCAAACGAGAGACGGCACGGCGTCTACGATGCGCCATTTGACGACGTAGACGAGTGCTGCGGGAGCACGATGCGTGTTCTGTCTCGCCGCCACTCTCTTGCTTCGTGCGGGACGCCAACCTCTACGAGACCCCTCGCGCTCGTTCCCAACCTTCTGAGGAGGAGAGCGAGGCCCGTTCGCAAAGTCTTCTCTCGTGTTGCCAGATAAGAGCCCTGATTCAGTGGGTCGTCTGGAAAACGTCTGGCTCTCGATAACCGCGTTCCTTAGTGGACCGGACGTTATAATCGCGCCGCGGGGCAATGATTGGGCCCGGCGCTTACGGAGCTGGTACAGATGTAGGTGTCGGTCCACCACGCGGTCCTTTATCGGTGCCCAGTAATGGAATTACGCGCCTCCGCAGCACCAGTCGATCGGCGACCGAGTGCGTACACGGACGCGATGCCGCTGCGGTCGTTTTTGCCCCTCCCGTGGCCGGAATGAAACAACCAGCGCGCGTTAGGCAGCAGCGGCGGGAAGGAGGTATCCGTAAGACAGCGTTGCTTCCATGTTCCCGTATTCTAGCAGAACTAAGATATATTTAGAGCGATGGAACATTTTCCGAGTCCTGCGCAAGATGGGAGGTACGGTAAGAAATATATGGCTGTAGATGTGCAAGTTATACAGGTGTATCACATTTTACGCTTATTTACAGAAGGACAGTCACGTAGTCTGCTTATCAGCGCGTGGAACTGCTGGCGCCATCTTCTCGTCGTGTTTTGGCTATGTCTCCTATCGGCTGCAGTAGAGAATGGAAAAAGAGATTCTGTTAATTTTGCTTCCTTGGTGAGACATACATGTTTCGGCTGCAAGAAATTGTCACGTATCGTATTCATTGCGTCCCAGCTATTAAGCACCAAGATTTATATAAAAAAGAGGAACTGTGTTACGCGAATAAAACTTAGTACATATTATTCCCTGTGTACTAGAGTAGAGGCTGGTAATTTTTTCGTTATTGTGATGTAGCTAGTTAATTATGATAAATCTTTAACTCAAGTAGTCACCTAATTATCAAAATGTCAATGACGTATTTGTAGGCACGTTTAAGTGACATGTAGCTGCGCTATTTCCAGCAATGTACTAATTGCTTGCTCATTTTCTTCGGCTGATAAAGCCCGCGAAACGTAAAAAAATCACGTAACAGTATTTATGGTATCCTAGTGGTTTGTGGGTCTTGATACCAGGCGGAAGAGCGTGTTGGGTGTGCCTGTGCTGTATTTTCAGTCTCTCTAATTATGTCCCCGGGGACACCACGTGCTATAGAGTTTCCTGATGGTATATTACCTCTGTGTTTGTAGTCTCCTCCATGATGTACACCGCTTGTTCCTTTGTTAATCTTCCCTGTGGTCCTGGGTAGCATTTCGTTTCCTTCTTGTCGCGTTCTAGGATGCCCGTGCATTTGCTCGGTATTCTGTCTGGTGTCACCACAAGGACGTTGACCCTGCGGCGTGATCTCGGGCAGCGGTGCGAAGAGCTGGGTTTCCCATCAGGGACGTGCGTATCGGTGTCAAGATGATCTGCGTTTCTCGGATTACTTTTCCCCTGAGCTAAATTAAGTACAGATTAATTAATTACTTTCATATTGTCTTCTGCAAGCTTCTTGTAGATACGATATCACGATAATGATGAAGAACGTCTTGTCAAATATGTCGACCGCGGCAACGAAGGGAATTCCTTCGTTGCCGTAGCATAATTAGCCTGCACGCATGCTGCGATGAGTTCCCGTTCGTGTTCGTCAGCCACACTCATTGCGCAATTTTAATACATGCGTCATGATCACTAGATTTGTTGCGTCCGTGAATCTGATGTATTCGTCGTTGCGCTTGTATGTTACCGTAGCAAGAAAGAAAGGAGAGGAAAGTAATTTATTTAGCTGCATGTAATCATAACCGTTATAAAAGATTTTGAACCCCTTATTCTCTTATCGGACTCATTTTATTGCTCTTTCACTTTCATCGCCAGAGGCACAGTGCTAATTGTTCGCGCGGTTCTTGCGCGGGAAAATGTTATTTCGTACGGCCAGAGCATTACTCACTACCATTGCAGTTACTTGCTGCGAGGTGAGAGTGCTAATACACGCACACGTGGGTGGTCATGTACCGTGACACCAACTGGGTGCAGTTCACGGCTGGCATCACATGTGGTAGGCGGTAGCGACAAAAAAAAAAGTGCCACTTCGGTTTCTAATTTTTGTTTTCAGAGTGGGCGACGGAGGCAGAAGTCGTAGCGAGCACTTCACACGGTAACGACGCACATAAATAGAGAATAGCATGATGACGAACGCCCGCCAGCAGGGCGGCTGAGTGTCTACGCCGCCGCGGCCACCGCGCCCTGCTGGCGTGCACCGTTTGCGTGTCGGGGCGAGAGAGCCAGCAGGTCTAAGCTCGCCGATAAATTAGACGCTGCTCAAATGAGTCCGCCAGCCGGGCACGTGCTGCCCCTAATGGGAGCGGTGTATCAAGGACTGCAGCCGCAAAACGCCGCGTTATGGCTTTCCTGCCGCTACTGCGCGGAACCCTTCGCGCGCCCGGGTCTGTGAGAGGCGCAGTTTTGCTTTGCTCAAGGGCTCTTTAATTCCGAGTCCTTCTCTCACCCTTTTTGTTTTTGGCACCCGCTTTACTTTTCGCGCCCGCACGCCGTAGCCGCTCGTTAACGCAAACTCACTCACGTTCGCTGGCTAGGCAGTCGCCTCCTCCGTAACGGAAAGACAGTGCGTCACGTGCGACCCGCGCGCTCTATATGCGGAACGGTGTGCTGCTCGCAGTCGTTGACACGTTTATCCATTAGACCGCCTCCCTTTTCTCGCGTCGCAAAGGAGCGCGGGCTCGTGTTTTTCTCTATTTGAGTCCGTAAAACAAGCAACAACGCTGATTCGCCGCTTTCTCTCTCTCTCTTTTGCTGCACGTGGCGCCTACCTTTTTGCACCGCGGGCAGGCATGCTGTTGCGGCCAACCTCGAATGGCGGACGCTGCTGTTTCGGCTGACTGCGGATTTCTCTCATACGTGCGCCTCTATTCCTCTACCCGATCGCCTCTTTTACAGCTCTTTTTTTTTCTTCTGCGACTCGTGCGATTTCTTACCTATAAAGTAAAATCTCGCATGACTGGTAAAGGGCAGTTGTTTCGTGCCGCGCTTCGTTTACATAAGCATGTAGTACGGTGGACTTTCACAATTAAACTGGAACGCGGCGATAACGCTGACGCTAATGAACTTTTCAGAATGCCTTTATAAAGAAAAAACATGGCTGATCCCTCTGTCATAGGAATCGGTATAACACGAAAGTGAAACGTGTCTTTAGAGACGTAGTTGAGCGTTTGTTGTGCATTCTTTCGCCCCAAGCGCGAATGAATCAATGCTTCAGCATCAAATTGTAATGTTACGCGAAGAACGGCAAGCCGCTCGAAACTTGCAATGCGCTGCTCAAGCAGAAAGGACGCGCGGAACGAACATACACAGGATGAGCGCGAACTGTCACAGTTGTAACTTACTTCTGTGTGAGCAGCGCGCTCCTTTCGCAAAAGCGGCCGCTGCAGTGAGCGAGGTGACCTTCGTGCTCTCAACGGAAACTTGCAGGCAGAGCGCAAGACGTACAAACCACTGAGATCACGAGATAAGCGCCCGCACGAGCGACCTCGCCCTGTCGAGGCGCGCGCTAATCCGCGTGGGGGACGACTTTTATAGCGCGTTCTTCGAGCTCTTCGCGCCATCTCGCTAGTGATAACGAAAACACGCTGTACCGCCGATCTCTGAGTACCGCCACCGGCAAATGGTGTACATAAATAGCTCGCCGTTAGCATAGCACAGAACATGCCGTTTGTGGCGGAGTCGTTTCGCGCTGCACGCTGGCGATCGAGAGGTCGTAAGTTCGACTCCCGGTGACGGAACTTTTTCTTTGCCATATGTTAGTCTTTATATTTTACAACGTCATATCCGTGACGGAAATGCGTCAGTGGAGCCTTGGTGGACCCCGGCATAAAACACTTTCGTGTTAAAAAAAATGCAGGTGCGATGCACTGCGGGAGAGTGAAGGAGAAAGGAATGAAGGAAGCGAATGCAGAAGGCAGGGAGGTTAACCAGGAAAGCATCCGGTTGACTACCGTACGTAGAAGGAATGGAAAAAGGGAATAGAAAGGTAAGAGAAAGAGAGGAAACAAGGAAATGAGTGGTGAATTCACTGGCGCGTGTGGAATCGCACTACTAGTCAATGTAGCAAGGCAGGAAGTTTAACCAGAGATAGTTGCGGCTGGCTAACCTGCACGTACGGAGAGGGTGCAGGGATGAAAAGAGGACAGTGAATAGAGAGAGAGAGAGGAGCACGAACTAAATAGCCGTGTGCGCTAAAGAGAGGTAGGATGCGGTGCTGTCAAAGTCTGAATGAAGACCTGTAGACCTCAGAAGCCTGAGTAGCGCGAATAAAGCTTTCTGCGCGGCGTTTCTGTGGGAGCACTATTCTTGAACATTTTTAATGCGATAGCGTTAAAGAGCCCGTGTAGCAGAAAATGCGGCGTCGGCGACGTTGGTAGTGCACCAGATGGAATCGAGATGAAATCCACATGGAAGCAAATAATAAATGTCACAGTTTCGTCGCAAAGGCGAAGGAATGAATGCGATAGCAACAAATTAGAATGTCACACGAAGAAAGGCAAGCAGCTCGATACTCCCAGCGCGCCGCTCAAGCGTAAAGTACGCAGGAAAACAACGCACAGAGGACGAGCGCGAACTAACAACGGTCACGGCTCGACACTTGCACTCGACGCTGCTCAAACACAAGCAAGGACGCTCGAAAAGGACACAAAGGTATACACAGGACGAGCCCGAACGAACAACTGTCACAATTGTTACTTCGTGTTTGAGCAGCGCGCTATAACCCAACGTTCTTAGATATTTTTATCTTTTTCTTGAAAAGTGCGGCGCGTCGAGTGATCCCTCCGCGTCTCCTGCCCCGCGGTGGAGTTCGAAGCATTGTTCACCCGGCATTGTTGCCCAGAAACCCGACGAATTGTTACCCAGAAATGGGCCACTTTTCAGTGCGCGTCTCAAGGGCAGTTTTCACTCTGAAGCAAAATCTAGGAGCGTTGCTTTAAAGCGCGCCCTTCGGGCAATCTCACTGGTGATGCAGCACACGCTGAAGCACCTCCGAGCTCGGCGTAACGCCAGCGGTAAATGGTGCATATAAATAGCTCGCCGTTAGTTTTCCAAAGAACGGATGGCGCGTGGCCTAGTTATCTAACGCGCTGCGCTGCGAAGCGAGGGGTCGCAGGTTCGAATCCCGGTGGCGCGCTTTGGAAAGTTTTTTTCTTCTGATTTATTTTTCTTTCTGGCTTTTATTTGTATATATATATATATATATATATATACATATCTGGGACATGACGGTGACGGCCGAGAGTGTCCATATAATTGCTATCGCTATAAAAGTCTAGGTTTGAACCGGCATCGAATCCATGCATTCCGCGTGGCAGTCAAGTGTTCTACCACAAAGCCACGGCAGTGCTTGAAACTGCTTCGAAAAAAGACCCGATACAGTCGTCATGGCGGGGCCAAGGAGTCGCGCTAACAGATGTAACATTTCGTGAAAGTAATGCCGAATTTGCGCTACTACACCAACCGTTAAAATGCAGAATCGCACCAGGCGTCGCACCAAGTGAACTGCGCAACGAGTGGGCGGTTGAAAGCTGCCAGCCCATTAAAAAAAGGCTCTGGTATAAATCGTGATCATATAATCAGCCACAACATCAACAACGTAGGCGCTCTATTGCCTTACAGACTGTTAGTGGATACCTCGCAAATGTAGTTGCAGTGGGCGCCCTAGGAGAGTGTACAACGGCTAATGTCACGCGCACAGACGTTTCTTTCCTCACAGCACGCTTCAGGTGTCCACTGATAAGCGAATAAAAGCAAGCGAATGAGAAGGCGATGCGAACGGGGCCTGATAACGTTATGGCAGTGCACTATTAAAGATGAAGCTTCAGCGTCCTCCATGTTTTTCCGGTATAGTGGACGACTGACGTGTTGATCGATCAGTCTCTGCGTTATACTGCGTGCACAGAGACATATAATGTGTGTGGGAATCTCTATTATTCGGAGCAGTTTGCAGGTAGCTGGCTATATGTGGTAGCATTTCGGTTTCCGCCGTTAAACCGAAACGCAGTTAGAAGATGATGTAATTAACGCGCGCGTGAAGGTGAGAACTTGCGTGCGTCACGCGAGAGTCGATGTAACGACAACGATGGCGTCAACACTTGCACGACGACTGGTCGAATAAATAAATAAATAAATAAATAAATAAATAAATAAATAAATAAATAAATGAAAAAATGCCTTTATTTTGCCTAAACAAGATGGTAGCAAAAAAGGCGTTGAATAAAAGCCAAGAAAAATGTAGCTTGACTGTGGCTAAATCTCAAACAAAACTACCTGGCAGAAAAACGAAACCCACTCAACAATCGTAGTGGTAACATAATACAAACATACAAAATTACACTTACAAGAAATAGCAGTTGAAAGAATAAACTATGACGTAGAGAGCTTTAAAATGTTTGAACATCGGCAAATAGCGTCACGTAAGGCAACATTTGCACGTACGAGTTACCATAAGTGAAGTCTTCGAGAGGTCCCTCGTCAACGGACTATATAAAAGAAAATGCATGTGCTCTGGATCCCACAAAATATTTTTTGGTTTCTTCAGAGAATAAATATATTTGTATAATTTGTTTCGAATGCGTTTAGTATTGTTCGTAGCAGGACATCCAAACTTTGATTACCATAACGCGTTCCAGTTTGAGGAACTATTCAATTTTCAGTGTACCTAGTATGAACAAATATATCATTTAAAGTTATGAGAGCAAAAAAAATCAGCAAATAAGCCTGGGGGGAACATCTCATTAAGTAAACTAGCAGATGTTTCAATGTAGTGGCAATACGAATTCTATAGCACTGAACAAATAAATCCCTAGCGTGTGCTTTATAAACAATACTAGCAATAAGCCTAACTGCCTTCTCGTTTGTTAAGGCTTAAGGGTAGCTTTTGTCATGCCCAGAACAAATGAAAGTAATTTGACATGAAAAAGTTGCGGGGTGTGACAGATTGTTAGCTTTGGTCGCGTGAAGTCATCAAATCGGCATCTAGAAAGAGAACCTATTCATTGGAACAACGTTTTTTCTTCTGCACGATTTCTTCACCGCACTGACGAATAAAAAAAAATAATTCCGAGTAATTTATTGCTTTCATTTATGCCCATTAGTTTACTGCAAAGCACAAGGTGTTTCGCAACAATCTACAGTTTGAAATAAAGCAGCTTTGTTTTCTCTTTAATGTTAATGTAAAGTCCATTTGCTTTAGACCATTCCCACAATGATTCAAGAATAAAGTCGTTTTTCTGTGTTAGCTCGTCATGGCCGTAGGTAAGTAAACTCACTCATGAGTCGACTCACTCAGACTCAGATCGAGCCGTGAGTCTTGAGTCTGAGTGAGACCGGGTGCGTAATATTTTGGTGAGTTTGAGTCCGAGTGAGTTCTGTTCAAATTTTAGTGAGCCTGAGTCCGAGTGAGTCCGATTGAGGAAACTGTTGGTGAGCCTGAGTCCGAGTGAGCCCTAAGGGCGAAATATATTACATGAGCGTGTCAGAGTGAGCTCCACATCTATTGCCGACCTATAGTCGTGACTATCGTCAGGTTAGTCTGCAAACACCTTAGACAAAATGGACTAGAATACATGACAATAAGGAAGGCTTGCAAGGACTGGTGCCAAGGTAGCCAGAAATTACACTTCTCTTCGAGCTGACGGAGTTGTCAACTATATATATATATATATATATATATATATATATATATATATATATATATATATATATATATATATATATATATATATATATATATATATATATATATATATATATATATATATGGTCATTCCATGCCAAATCATCCAGCGTTTTCCCGACCATCTCAAATATGGCTGACAAAATTTCCACGTTTTTCTTGAAGTTCGAAACTGGTTCTGCTCGTTTATTTCTGTTGCCAAAAATTTTCCCGCCCGTTTGTGAGAGTCTGTAGTTTTGCGCCAACTGAGCTAAAGGGCATCAAACAACAATTTTTTTTTCAAAGAACGTTTATGGGATGCACTCGATAAAATGGTATTTCCGGCAAGCTAATGAAGTGATGTAACTGTAAAAATAATCACTTATTTATGTATATCGATTCTTCGAGGGCTTTTCGCACGAGCAAACTTGAATAAAGTTGCAAAGTTTGATATTTTTTTACAGAAACAAGGCAAACTCAAAGGGTAGAAATGAATTATGTACTGGTGGCCTGTTCGACATACTACAAAAAAAATAATTCAGTCGTTGAAGGTGTAGCAGATTGTCTGAAAAAAAATTGCAAATTTCACTTTTTTTTTAGAAAAGCTCTGTATTCAGCATCAAAAAACTTGCCTTGGTGGTCGGACTAAAAATATGCACGATACTTCATTTGAAAGCTCTATGTATTAGCTGAACATTGGCAAAGTTACAAAAGGGTATTATTTATTTAACTTGAGAAATATTCTTTTTGAAATTTTGTATTTCCACCAACTTTTCGCCGACGTAATTCAAGCGGCATGAAGCACTCGCAACGGCAATCTTCAGTCCATGCCCACTGACCTGGGATGCAGACGTCAAACATGGTACTGTCTATAAAGCAATGGAAAAGGAAATGGGGTTGCTTTATAGACAGCACCATGTTTGACGTCTGCATCCCAGGTCAGTGGGCATGGACTGAAGATTGCCGCTGTGAGTGCTTCATGCCGCTTGAGTTACGTCGGCGAAAAGCTGGTGGACATACAAAATTTCAAAAAAATATTTCTCAAGTTAAAAAAAAATACCCTTTTGTAACTTTGCCTATGTTCAGCTAATACATAGAGCTTTCAAATGAAATATCCTGCATATTTTTAGTCCGACCACCAAGGCAAGTTTTTTGATGCTGAATACAGAGCTTTTCAAAAAGAAGTGAAATTCGCAATTTTTTTCCAGACGATCTGCTACACCTTCAACGACTGAATTATTTTTTTTTTGTAGTATGTCGAGCAGGCCACCAGTACATAATTCATTTCTACCCTTTCAGTTTGCCTTGTTCCTGTAAAAAATA
The DNA here is from genome assembly GCF_013339695.2 of Rhipicephalus sanguineus. NCBI lineage: Eukaryota > Metazoa > Arthropoda > Arachnida > Ixodida > Ixodidae > Rhipicephalus > Rhipicephalus sanguineus. Next base: position 199,133,588 of record NC_051176.1, on the reverse strand, counting down.
TCAAACTTTGCAACTTTATTCAATTTTGCTCGTGCGAAAAGCCCTCGAAGAATCGATATACATAAGTAAGTCATTATTTTTACAGTTACATCACTTCATTAGCTTGCCGGAAATACCATTTTATCGAGTGCATCCCATAAACGTCCTTTGAAAAATATTGTTGTTTGGTGCCCTTTAGCTCAGTCGGCGCAAAACTACAGACTCTCACAAACAGACGAGAAAATTTTTGGCAACAGAAATAAACGAGCAGAACGGGTTTCGAACTTCAAGAAAAACGTGGAAATTTTTTCAGCCATATTTGTGATGGTCGGAAAAACGCGGGATGATTTGGCATGGAATGACCCATATATATATATATATATATATATATATATATATATATATATATATGACGAGAGATATCAATTATGGCAGAAATTACGGAAAATAAATTATTTGTTTGATTATTTGAGAGAGAGAAACATTTTAATGAAAAGCTGGAGATGTTTGCCTGGCTACTCGCCTGACATGCTACTCCAGGTGCTGGGTGACGATTATGATATATACACTGATAAACGCTAACACATACAGCCACACACACGTAGACTACACTGTTTAAAGTTTCGTTCAGGCTCGTGGCCCGCAAGGCAAGAAAGTCAACAGCGCTTTCGTGGCACGTAGCGCACAGGTGCTGCTTCGCCATGGGCCCAGAATATGTCGCAGCTCTAAGCACGAGCTCCGTTGAAGATGCAAGGTCGCCTTCAGAGACTGTCTGTCTGATGCGTATCGCGTGCAGTCACAAAGAACATGATTCAGATCTTCTGGGACTTTACTTTGGACGCACATTGGTGAGTCCGACAGCTTAATCTTGCTCCTGAAGTAGTTGGTGTAGACAGCCGGTCGAGTTAATGGGGGAATTGGAGCTCTTCCTACGAAGAGCCCATTGCGGCTTTAAGATTTACAAAAAGCGGACGCTAGTAATTTTAGTAGAGTGATGAAATCTGACCAGTTTTGCCGGGGAAATTGAAACGTGGAAGAGCACGACTGCCATACTATTCCGAGACGCCCAGAATGAAGGAGAGTCGTACGATCGGTCGACTTCTCATCGTGCGTATGCGGGCTGTGCTTGTGATAATAGCACGCATGGCGCGCATACGTTAAGAAATGAAGAACTAACACCCCCGCAATCGTTGTCGTGAATAGTGACGTCATTCTGGTCGTCTGCTAGTTGCGCTGATCTGCGCTTCGGTTTTGGTTTCGCCGGTGGAGTTGGCCGAATTTCATTGCTCCGCAACAATTACCAGAGGCCGCTTTTTCGAAATCTCAAAGCGGCAATGGGCTCTTCGCAGGAAGTACTTCAATTCTCCGATTTGGTGTGACCACCTGTCTACAATAATTAAAAATATAACTAATTTTATTTAATTACTCCCGTAATTCATGTCTCGAGTCACCATAGGGTACCTGCAACTACAGCAAAAGTAATTATGGTGGCAGCGAGTACATATTCTATCCCCCCTATTTTTGGAATTTTCGGGCACACTTGTTGAAACACCTTGTATACACGAGTGCCCCAGCTACCTCTAGCCAGAGTTTAAAAATATGCCGACGCACTCTATCACGATGCAACCAAATGCATGTTGCTGACCATTGCCCGGAGTACATCACACTATTTTTGTGTTCTTATTAATTGCCGAATCAGGCATGTTTAATTAACTAACTTCTGAAGCAACGAAGCTGGACAAGAAGTTCCAACGAGAAAGTGGTATATCTGTTTTAACTTTATATCTGTTAAGTATTAGTGTTCTTCTGCTTACTACCAATGCCCGCGAAATACAAAAAAAAAAAAATACCACGTGAAATGCTCGCTTGCGTGCCTATGCGCGCCGTAATTACAGTGCTCCCTAACGTTCCGCGTGGAAACGATAAACAAGAGAACTCGATAAGCAGAGGCAGCGGTTATCGCTCGTGTTGCTGCTAGGAAGACGTGCGTCATCGCACAGCCACCACAATCGTCGCTGCATTCCCTGTCAAGGCGGCACACTCGGTCAAATGCTGTGGTCGTTTCCACGCGGAACGTTCGGGAGCACTGTAATAACGGCGCGCATAGACGCGTAAGCGAGCATGTCACGTGGTATGTGTTTTTATTTCGCGGGCATTGGTTGTTAAAAGAAAAACACTAACGTTTAATAAATATAAAGTTAGAAACCATCTAATCGGACGTTTTTAGAACTGATCTACAACTTTCTCATTGGAATATTTTGTCCAGCTTCGTTGCTTCAAAAGTTGGTTAATTAAACATGCTTAATTAGGCAATAAATAACAACACAAAAAAGTGTGACATACTCCAGGCAATAGTCAGCAACGTGCACTTGGTCGCGTCGTCATAGAGTGCGTCAGCATATTTTAAAGCTCTGGCTAGAGATAGCTGGGGCACCCTGTGTATAACAATGTTATGCGGAACGCAGGAAGGTTAGCCGGACGATAAATATCCAGTTTGCTACCCTGCACTGCGCAAGGGGCAAGGGGCGATAGAAAGGTAAGAAAGGTATGTGCCAAGCAGCTCATAGCATAGCCAAGTATAGTATATTATAGCAAGGGGGCAGGAAAGGAAAATGAGGGTAGGGAAGAGTAATGCGAGGGTGAGGAGGACAGAGAAAGAATGAGGGGAGAGGGTAAAACATAGCATATCCATGTACAGCATAGTATTGGCCTCGAAATCGAACAGAGTCGGCACCTAGCGGCGAGCGAACGAAACCCCGTAGTGTGGATGGCTCTTTGCGTCGTCTGCTAGCCACACCGTGTTCGCATGTGTGCGAACGGCGTGCTGCGCGTCCTCAGAGGGCAGCTTATTCCGTTGTGCTAGCACAGTATATCAAAATATTGTGTTAGCACAGTATATCAAAAGCAGTATATGTACAAGAATTTCGCCTTCCGAGGCTTGTAAGCACTCTAATAAGTGAGTGTATGCACGCGTCGTTATCGTCGCGTGTAATGATCGTGCTGTCGTCCATTCGCCAAAATCATTTAAATGTGGGTGCCACTTTGTCGTTCAAGCACATCAAATAGTGCGTTTGGCGTCGTCGTAAACGAAATAAGTACTAAATGTCGAGGTGTGAATGCAGAATTTTAGCCACACCATTTCGTGAAGTGCTGACGATTTCGAAATCCTTGTGATGCCGCAAAGCATGAACTCGCATCTGCAAAGGCCGGTTAGCGGTAAAAAAGACCCCAAGCCACGCACTTCTAAAGCGCTACACGTATACATGCAAGCGGAAAAGATGAGTGCACGAAGTTCTACCTAAACTGATTGAGCATAAATACAGACTTTTTTTATCCGCTAGAGCAAGAATTAACATTTAATTGGCTCAGTCGCGCAACACCATTGCTATTGTAGTATAGGCAGAAAACAGGCTAAACATGTACAAATAAAACAAGGAAAAACATCGAGCACAGTGCAAAAGACGACTGTCACCAAAGGCCAGCACCCTATTGATTGGCAAATTGCGCTACTCTCACACGCAATAGGAGGCTTCGTACATTAATGTGGCAATATATCACCATTAGGCTGCAGTCAACGCGCTTTATTCGCTGACAATCGGCTCGAACCGCTCACAGCGAAGCGCCGCTGTGTACATTTGGATGCGTGCCGCTGGCCGCTTATCCACACTATCGCGGCGATGGTGCTGCCGCCTGTAGCCCGATCTCACGGAAAGGGGTGGGAAAGGGAATTTAGGGTGAGGAGTAACGTGAAGATGATGAGGAGGGAAAGGAGAAGAGAGGGTATAGCATAGTGTAGCGGAGGCGAGTGGTGGAGGGAGGCTAGTTGGAGGCTGGAGATATGCAGGTGGTCAAGCGGAGAGAAGGAGGGGATGAGCAGAGAGGAGGAGCAGCGACGCAGAAGGTAGGGCGAAGTTGGGCATGGGAGGAGGCAATGTGCAGCCCGGCCGAGCGCATGTTGTTTGACGTTAGTGATGACGTCATCAACCTTCGCGACGTTAAGTCAGTGAGGCTGGCCTTTCAGCTCCGTTGTACATTGGTGTTTACGACGCTAAGTCAGTTAAAGGGGTCGTGAAAAGAAAATGAAGCTGCCCGGTTGTAATTTTCCCTGCTTTAACAAGGATTAGACATGCCGATTCCGAAATATTTCGGAGCAATATTCAGTCTGTAATTAATGACGCCCGTTTGAAATCGCAGTTTAATTGAGCTCCCAAACGACTGTGCGGAACTACCGGCCGCCTTAGACACTAACTTCTCTTATCGTGACGTCACGGTAAGGGAAGTTATAAACACTGCGTTAGCTTTGGTTTGCTCTAATGTAATAGATTTATAGAAACCTCGAAAAGAAACAAATAACAGAGCAACTTTTGCGCTCTGAGTTATATACTGTGCACACTGCACATACACCACGTGATCTGCTTGCTTCCGCTTTCAAGTACATCCGGGCTCCGTCGCGTGTGTATTCTTGGCTTCGCTCACTTGGTGCAGCGTCCCAGTTTTTTCTTTCTGGTTGCGTTGTGTTTTACGGCGTGTTTTGGGTGGCTTAGTCCTCGCTATGCCAACTGTGTGCGTCATAAAATCTTAAAGGCGTTACGGTGACGTCTTTACTGCGTATGATGCTACTGTGTGATGCTACAAACCTCGGCCAACTATGGCTCAGCAAACATCCTTGCGTCGCCATGTTTTGTCGACGACATAGACTTTTCATTGGCTGACTTAAAGTGACGTCAGCTGTATAGTTGAGGGGAACGTGAGAAGGGAATCGTAATTGTGCTTTTACAGCTATTAAATGAATCCGGATGATGAAACGAGTCGAGGTATAGTATTGAATGGACGGCCAGGATTCCGAATATACACGTAGTTGAAAATTTTCGGAATACGTTTCACGACCCCTTTAAGCCACGCATAATTTTTCGTGTTGCTGCTTTAGGTTTTGCCATGTTTGATGTCACTTATTGTTTTTCAATTTCTTTCCCCTTCCTTTACTCCTATATTCATTTCCTCTGTTTGCTCCCACCTCCCGAAAGAGTAGGCATGCATTGCGCCCTTTCTCGGTGGCTGATGTCAACCCGCTCCCTCCCTATTCCCTTTGTATCCTTGTATGTTTGTGTATGGTGACATATCAGGTAACAGTCCTGAGTAACTGCTTTTGTCTTATATTTTACGGGATAATATACTTTCTAAAGCTTCGACATTTTTGATGTCGGTTTTGATGCTCTTGCAATACAACAATTTTGTGGTATCTGAAAATATAGCGAAGACCATACTTTGTTCTGATGGTTGAAGCTAGTCTTCATACGACCCAAAATATACAGAAAAGTTGGAAGTGAAATAAGCAATTAGCTAAAAAGAATAAGTAAATAGGTGACCGCTCAAATAATAAATAAAAAAGGGACCAAATTGATAAAGTTTTTGTTTTCGTCGGAGCCATTCGGCATTGCGAGCCACTTTCGCTAACATATGCCTGAAATCAAGATTAGCTCGCCTCTGATATTATGGAAAGTTCTAGTGGAAAAATAACTGAAAAAAAAAATTAATGCTGTGGTTTCAAAAGCCAAAACAATGATATCCGCAGCAGGATTAATTTTGACAACTCAGGGTTTTTTAATATGAACCACAGGCGTTTCCGCATTTCGCCCCCACCGAAATGCGGACGCCGTGGCTGGAAATAGAACCCGCGGCCTCATGCTTAGAAGAGCAAAACAACAGCACTTAGCCATTATGCACACATCGCCAGTTTATGTTAGCAAGGACATTACTGTCCTTATAAATTGTTTGTACGAAGCAAACACTCCCAAATGCTGACAATGCGAGAAGGGATGTATTGACGAACGATTTATATTAGTTTTACATTCAGGCCACTATAGTAAACAATACAAAAATAGCCATTTCATCTCGCTGCGCTCATTGATGTCGCCTGCTGATATCGATATGCGATTCACGTTTTTCGAGCGCATCCTTGTATCTCGCTGAGGAGGAACCTGTTTCTTCGTCTATATAACTTTTCCAACGCGTGACGGCAAGGGTGAAGCACAGAAGCAGAAGAAACTTGGCGGACAGAGAAAATTAAATTTTTCCCAGGAGAGAAATCGCTATTGCATTTCTGTGTAAAGCCTTCCGGCCCGTTTTGTCTTTATTGCCGCTTCATTGCCTTTCTCTTCTTTTTCTTTTTTCGTGGAATTACCTCCGTTGTCATGACCTTGTTTTGGCTAATCCCATTTCACGGGGGCAATATCGCGGAAGCTAAATAAGGTCTACGCTTCCCTTTCTGTTCGATAGGGGGGATGATGCCACGACCGACGTTCGGATACACGAGACGGCCAGGAGAAAAGAAAAAAAAAGTCTAGAGTGCAGAATGTCAAGGGAATGGGCGCAGCGACACGTAGACACACGCACACTGCGAAGGAAATCATTGGGATAGATAACGGGGGCTGAAGACTCGAGACAAGGTCGTCTGCAGCTCTCCCTATTGCTCCCTTACATGCTACGCTCTCTTCTGATGGATGCGCGCTTCACTCACCCTTGGTCTGCTTTGTTGCCTTTCTTGCCGCGACAACGCCACACTTCTGAGCTGCGGTAAACACTGAGGATTGAATGTCACCCTCCTACGCCTCAGCTCTTTCTTGATTAATGCGCTCTCCCTATTTATTTTGTTGTCTTCGTATCTTCAGAGGCGCCGCGTGGGGCTGCAAACGTTTCCCGTTTTGGTTTCTTGGTTTCCGATTTGGCTGTGCACCGACTTGAATCAATGAGAAGAGTTAAGTTAGTTCTTTTGTGCGTTCCTCTAGTCAGCTGGCAGAACTACACTGAACAAAAATTACGGAACGTTTCGCGTAGACGAGCTGCGAAGGCAGCACGACCTGGCCGTATCTCGGAGCAACGGCAGCGTCCACGGCAGCGTGCCAGGCAGCGTGCCAGGCAATCACGAACGCTTGAAAAAAAGAAAAAAAAAAAGTGGAAAGGGCCAACAAAGAAGCCATGGGCAGTCTAGTTCCTGCATAAACACTCTTCGACATACAAGAAAAGGATTTGGTGCATCTACATCACGGAAGTTGTGCACGAATTGCGAAGGGAATGTTGGGATCTGTCGGCAAACATGACAACTTTTTAGAATGTGTGCGTGCGGCACATGGGCGTTCTTTTATGCTGTAACGAGATTGCTGTATGTACGCAGACTTTTTTTTATATGCCATGAGGACGAAGACAGAGGCGAGTATTCTGTATCATGATACGATGTTTCCATAATGCATTATGGCTCGTGCCAGCAAGCACTTTCACTTTGGACATGACATCGCAAATACCACTGCAAGCCATGTACGAAGCAAACACGATGAATATCATCCACTGCACTCGAGGGCCTCAGTCGAAGTATCACGACTGCAGGTGATCACATCCCGTGCTTTGATCGTTTTCGTTCCGTTTCGGTGGGCTTCTATGCCTTGCCGGTGTGAGCGTGCATCTAATGCTGAATTCCAATGGCGGAGTCGGAGCAAGCTTTTCTGCTCCTTTTGGAGCAAGTGTGTTCCAATGGCAGAGCGAGGACGGGAGTCAAACGTTCCTATGGGAGAGTCTATGGGAGTGGATTCAGAGCGGGAGTCACTCCGTGGAGGAGGAAAAGTTGCTCCGCCAAAATCGGCGGAGTCGACCGGAACTCGGCGTGACGTACTTCCTTTAACACGTTTGCCTGCTTGGGAGCGCTGCCGCTGTCGCGTGTTTTGACAGTAATGGCGGACGACATGGGCGTCTGGGCAAATCGTGTGGCATTGCTTCCGCTGATCGATAGCGACAGCTCCGGGTCAGAAAACTCCAGTTCCTGCATGAGCGATCCATCGGATAGTGACAGCGACGCTGAAACTGCCGCGTACGAGCGGGAATTCGACAGTGGAATTAGCAGAAGAGAATAACTACACGTAAGGTATTCTGGGCAACTCAAGCACTTCCGCTTCCTCCTTACTCCTATGCTTGCTCCGGCGGCGCGGATTGTTTTCCAATCGCGGATTCGGAGGCGTTGCTCTACGCCAGAGTCGAGTGCTCGCTCGCAGATTCCATCGGCTGCTCCGACTCTGCCATTTGAATTCAACATAAGCTTACGTCTCGTCTGACTACTAGCTGTTGTCCGAATGCTAACACATCTTGTTTAGCGCACTTGTGTGAGAATTCTTTTTTGTTTTTTATTTGTTCGTCCTGGTCTGACGCGTTTATGTATTATTGTAGTACCCGTAGTCGGGTTGAGGTGGAAATGAAAGCTGCCACGAACTCCATCTTTTTCAGATCTCGCTGTACATTTGTCGCTTAGCAATGCGCTTGCACAAAACGTAAGTCCCTGACAGAATGCGTGTGTATCGGAACTCAAAGGGTACGGTTCTACAACTCCACGAGTTGGGTATAAAAGTTAGCACGCATTCCGTAGCATTGCAATAATAATTGCAGAATTACAGACTCGCCGATTTTATGCTGGCGGAGTTCGCGTACGAGGTTTCAGGTTAGGCATTCCTATCGATAGAGGGAAAGAAAGAAAGAAAGCGGTGCCGAGCTTAGCTATTAGCACTATTAAGCAGCTTGCGCATTGCTTTATTTTACAAAGAACTGTATGCCTGCAAGACACCTGCATGGTTTCCAGGTCGAAAATGTGAGAAGCAGCCAAAAAAGTAGCCAGCTTTGCTCAGAGGCAGAAATGTACCCCCCCCCCCCCCAAAAAAAAAAAAGAGACGCGTTACGGAAACTCGTTCGATCTGCTTCCGTTGTTACTGTAAGGGCGTTATAAGATGCCAAGTTGCTTTCAGTAAACTTAAGAACACAAAAAAAAAGTTATGGAAAGCATATAAATGACTATTGCAAACAACGCTTTGATTAACACGTTATATAACTAAATATTTACCACACATAACAAATCTTTAGACAACTGCAGATGTTCGCACAACAAATGTTCACACAATCACAACTGCAGTTCAGATGTATACGTTTGAGTTCATTTTAGAAATCCTTTCTGAAGGGATATCAAGGCTGAAGTTGGTGGAGTTCCTAAGTCGCTGTCCGAACTTTATACTTATAATCGAGACTGGGAGACCATCAGACAGTCCGTGCGTAAGCTCAGTTTTGGTGAGGGTTGTCACTGAGAAAACTTGCTTGGCCTCAGCTTTTGCCTTCTCCAGCACAGGTTTTATTGCGCCCTCTGCAGAGGCCAAGCAAGTTTCTGCCGGACGAATCCTTCGGTCGTGTATTTTCATTCAAAAATCTACGACTGGTTTACACATGCTGATCCCTTCCACTTGAAGACACCGCAGCTCCTATTCTAGCTGAAGCTGTCCACATAAAAACGTTTGGATCTTTCGAATGAAATGAAATCGCCCGCGTTAGATTGGCGATGATGATGGACATGCTTGAAAAGTGCTGTGGTCGTTTAGTGCCCTAAATATTTGCTAAAGTTTGTGCATAATATGAGCTACACATGTTAGTTGTTAGCAGCGAAGCTTTTCTGAGTCGACCCTTCGCCGTTGTCGTTACGCAGCTCGGCGAAAGGAATGTGCCGATGCGGAGGAGGCGAGAGGAGGAGGCAGGGGCGTAGCCAGAAAATTTTTTCGGGGGGTTCAGCTACACTTCATGCATGATCGTGCGTGCGTTTGTATGTATGCGTGCATATATACACATGCAGAATTAAAAACAATTCGGGGGTTTGAACCCCCAACCCCCCTTCCCCACCTTGGCTAAGTCAGTGGGAGGACACGACTGATGAGAGGCACGCTGGGTGCGAGAAAGAGAGGCGCGGTGGAGACGAGGCGCCGGGCTATGGGTATAAGAGCGGGACTTTATGTGCGACGTGCCTTCTCCGTGGCTGCGCCCTTTCCGAAGATGGGTAATACATTTCGTACGCCCGAGCAAGAAGCCGCTCGTCGCGAGCGGCAGCGGGTGTCGGCACGAGAGCGCCTCGCGGTTTCGACAGCTTTCACTGCGTATAACTGGCTTTACTTTTATGGGCGATGCTCCTTAGGGTGTGGGTCGTTCCCTCCTCTGTAGTATGTATGTATGTAGCCAGCTCTAGTTTAATGAATTGCTCACTAGATGGCGTTTCATGTATTTCTTAGATTTGCTGTTTAAAGATGACAGATGGCGCTTGTATAATGCGAATGGCGCATGTCATTGGATGCCTGCGATCGTAAAAGGCGCTCGCTCTTGGCGCGCTTTCTCTTTCGCTCGGAGTCGACGGATGGAGGCAGACAAGGTGCTCGCTCTTGGCGCACTTTATCTTTCGCTCGGAGTCGACGGATGGAGGCAGACAAGGTGCTCGCTCTTGGCGCGCTTTCTCTTTCGCTCGGAGTCACCGGATGGAGGCAGACAAGGCGCTCGCTCTTGGCGCGCTTTCTCTTTCGCTCGGAGTCACCGGATGGAGGCAGACAAGGCGCTCGCTCTTGGCGCGCTTTCTCTTTCGCTCGGAGTCGTCGGATGGAGGCAGACAAGGCGCTCGCTCTTGGCGCGTTTTCTCTTTCGCTCGGAGTCACCGGATGGAGGCAGACAAGGTGCTCGCTCTTGGCGCGCTTTCTCTTTCGCTCGGAGTCGTCGGATGGAGGCAGACAAGGTGCTCGCTCTTGGCGCGTTTTCTCTTTCGCTCGGAGTCACCGGATGGAGGCAGACAAGGCGCTCGCTCTTGGCGCGCTTTCTCTTTCGCTCGGAGTCGTCGGATGGAGGCAGACAAGGCGCTCGCTCTTGGCGCACTTTCTCTTTCGCTCGGAGTCGACGGATGGAGGCAGACAAGGTGCTCGCTCTTGGCGCGCTTTCTCTTTCGCTCGGAGTCGACGGATGGAGGCAGACAAGGCGCTCGCTCTTGGCGCGCTTTCTCTTTCGCTCGGAGTCGTCGGATGGAGGCAGACAAGGTGCTCGCTCTTGGCGCGCTTTCTCTTTCGCTCGGAGTCGTCGGATGGAGGCAGACAAGGTGCTCGCTCTTGGCGCGTTTTCTCTTTCGCTCGGAGTCACCGGATGGAGGCAGACAAGGCGCTCGCTCTTGGCGCGCTTTCTCTTTCGCTCGGAGTCGTCGGATGGAGGCAGACAAGGCGCTCGCTCTTGGCGCGCTTTCTCTTTCGCTCGGAGTCGACGGATGGAGGCAGACAAGGTGCTCGCTCTTGGCGCGCTTTCTCTTTCGCTCGGAGTCGACGGATGGAGGCAGACAAGGCGCTCGCTCTTGGCGCGCTTTCTCTTTCGCTCGGAGTCGTCGGATGGAGGCAGACAAGGTGCTCGCTCTTGGCGCGCTTTCTCTTTCGCTCGGAGTCGTCGGATGGAGGCAGACAAGGTGCTCGCTCTTGGCTCGCTTTCTCTTTCGCTCGGAGTCACCGGATGGAGGCAGACAAGGCGCTCGCTCTTGGCGCGCTTTCTCTTTCGCTCGGAGTCGTCGGATGGAGGCAGCCAAGGCGCTCGCTCTTGGCGCGCTTTCTCTTTCGCTCGGAGTCACCGGATGGAGGCAGACAAGGCGCTCGCTCTTGGCGCGCTTTCTCTTTCGCTCGGGAGCGGACACTTTCCCTGCATTTCACCGATCACAAAGCGGTGATAATGAAGGGACCACGTAAACCAACAGTACAATAAAAGTTTGATGTTTAATATATACACCGTGTTTCACACCCTTTATATGATGTACTGGGCGAATTTCACGGAAGAGTTTTACGGTTTACCGATGATTCCCTCCGGAGCTTCGCCCCACTCATCATCATTCACCCCGTTGATATGCTGTGATTTTTTTTACTATTAAAGGGACACTAAAGAGCAAAACGATTTTTCTCGCATTAGTAAAGTAGTCTTCCACGATACCAGAAACACCACGCTTGCTGCGAGAAGACGCTTAATAAGCGAGAAAACGCGCAAAAATAAAATACAAGTGGCGACGCCACCTTGGAATTCCCGCACCATTTGCCGTGACGTCACATATTTTTGACGGGGCCTGCTTGCGCCTACGTAGTTCCTAATCGGTTAAATCGAAGTACATTGTCCTCTGAGGGGGCCAGAGACTTTACATAACGAGTTTGTGGAAATTTTGTCGAGCCAGTGGCGCCAAAATACGTTAAATGCTCTTGGAAATCTTTTACGTCACGAATTGCAAAGTTCGGCGCGAAATTAAAAAATGAAGCTTTTTGCTTGGTTTTCTCCTCTAATAATAAACCTATGGTGGTGAAATAAACTACACAAGAGTTCTCCGAGCACACTTTATCAAACTAAACCAATTCATTGTTTCTCTTTAGTGTCCCTTTAAAGGCCAACTCCGGCGATTTTTTTGCCATGTCAAAGTAATGGTGCTTTTATGTTCCTGAGACGCTCCTGTTACGGCCCCGATAGCAGAAATACTCGGCAAATTGGAGAATAATTTTAAATAAGCAAAAAAGCGCGACACCGAAACCGAAACCCAACCGAGTGTACTGTCTACGTATGACGTAGACGTTGTTACGAACGAACCGGAAGTCGTGCAAGGCATGCCGGTCACGCCGGGGCGGAGTATGAAAACTGTGACAGCGGGACGACCAGCGAAGCGCCGGCCAAACCAACGCTGTCTGTCGCCTTGTGCACAGCAGACGCTCGCTGTAGCGGCCTAAGCGCCGAAGTTAGCGGTGCCCTCGGCTGCGTCACTTCCGCCGCCTTGCCAACACTGACGTCACAGACGCAATGTTGCCAATAATTGTGGGAAGCCAGGAGGGCGTTTGCAGGCAATCTTTAAAATTCATTTGCAAACAATCTGCGCATGTCTCAAGCCTGTAATTTGGCATAAATGACAGAAACGTGCAAAGGAACGTACCCAGCGAATTTCACTGAGATCCATCGACCTCGAAATATCGCCGGAGTTGGCCTTTAAGTTTCGCGATAAGCCATGTGTTTAAAAGATAGCCAGAAAACTAGCCAAGGCAAAATACTCCCCCCCCCCCACCCAACATCCTGAAGAAATTAAGGCAGCATCGCACTATAGTGGTGCCAAGCCTGAAGGAAGTGCGGAGCTGGGCAGCCTTCTTTGTTTCTTTTTATTTCTCCCTTTCTTTCGCCCTCTGTTTCTTTTATTTCATCTCTCTGTTTTTTCTCTATATTTTTGTCTCTTCATTTTTCTTTCTTTCTCTCTATATGTATTTTTCTCTTTCTTGCTCTTTCTATCTTTCTCTCTTCCCTCTCCTTCTCTCTATCTATTTCTCGCTTCCTCTTTCTTCTCTTTCTGTCTTTCTTCCCTTTCTTTCTCTCCATTTCTCTCTTTCACATTATTTTTATGCTATGATATACTTTCTCCCCTCCTCATTTCCCTCATCCTCCCCCTTACTTCCCCTTCCCACCCCATTACTATGCTATACTATAATATACTATACTGTCTATACTAAACTATACTATACTATACTATACTATACTATACTATACTATACTATACTATACTATGCTATGCTATGCTGTGCTATGCTATGCTATGCTATGCTATGCTATGCTATACTATATACTATACTATACAAGACTGTGCTATGCTCTGCTAGCGTGCATGGATAGCCGAGTGGTCACGACGCTGGCCTTCAGATCGTGGGTACCCGGGCTCGAATTCCGCCTTGCCTAGAAACTTTTTTCGCCAATAAGAATTTCTCTCTTTCTCTTCTTTTCTATCTCTTTCTATCTCTCTCTCTTTCACTCTCTCTGTACTCGTTGTCTCACCCATCAGAGTTATTGGATCCCACGCCGGACATATCGGCGCACGTGTTCTGGGAGTGAATCAGAAGATGAAGAAGAGGGCGAAGAGAGCACGGGCCGGTTCGTGATGATGATAGTTTCCTGTTTGCTCTACACGGACTAACGGTTGGCTTAAACAGCTCTGCGCTTAAAAGTAGCCAATTTGGCGGAAAGTAGCCAGATCTGGCAACCCTGGCTACCTGCTAAAGGCTCATGAAGGGCAACGCTCCGCACTCGCGAAGAAAGCTCGTGCCCCATTGTCCCCGAAATACAAGTCCCGCTTCCTTGACAATAATTATCCAAGTGCTGCTAATTACCTCGCTTTCGTCGAGTCTCGAATGGCGGAAAAAATCCGTCTATTGTCACGGTCTGACCTCTTTTTCGCGCTATTTGTTTCTACCGAGGCATAAAGATATATAGAGGGAGACCTAGAGCTGTGCAGCAGTTTTCATAGATTCTCATTGCTTCCGCTTTCTTCCTTTACGACAGTCTTGAATTCCCCGTTCAATTTCCTCCTTACAAGTATTCTGTGTCTTTCTTCAGAGATTAATTTCGTGTCAGGTGATCGGCTTGGGTATGCATTGAAAGGAGCCCTGAATTGTAGCTGCCTCCCTCCCCCCCTGTCGCCTCTCAGTGTTGATAGTTTAATTAAAACCACCTAAGTTCCGCCTTCCTGTTTTACTTTCTTGCAGCCCCTACTTTCGGTATCCCACGACTAACAGCAGAGCTTTTTAAGCTCGAGGTTAGGCCGTGCAAAGCGTACAAAAAACTATCATCATTGGCCTCTACATTCTAGCGCTTCGCTCCGCCAGTGCGCGCTCTCTTCGCCCTCTTCATCTTCTAAAGACGTTGCTAATTAAGGTTAAATAAGGTTAAATGTTAATTAGGATTCTGCGATATAAGGTCTTACTAATTAAGAACGGCCAATTAAGAACGCACCAATGAAGAACATACTAATTAAGCCTTCACTTTACGTAGCCACGACGACATTTCGCCAAGCAATACAGCTCTGCGCTCTACATAAGCCTTGCAATGCCTAGCCAAACCTAGCAACGACTTAGTCGAGCTTGTAGAAGCCAACATAAGCTATGTCGGCCACAAGCTCCTCTCTCAGTCCAGCCTTGCACCACTATACTGCGTTTCATACATCAGGTGCAACGCTGTGGAGCCTAGCGTACTTCTTGCAGTAGATGCGTTCGCAAAAAGAAATAGTCCAATAATTTCGCTACTCGTAATATTTCTCGTCGTCTTTAGGCTGGGTAATAAACGACGATGCTTTGGCACCTCAGATATAAATAAACCCCGTTATACGGTTGTCAGTAAGTTGTTCTGAATCGCTTAGCTTCCTTTTGTTTTCGCTTTTTGGAGTTTCATTTGCAGCCCGTCGCGACACCTCACGCGCAGGCTTGTGCTTGACTCACACGAGCGTTTACAACGTCGAAAGGCAAACGCGAGATGCGCGGACTTGCGCATTTTGCTGACCGAAGTTCTTGCATAGCTTCCACAGCGTTGCACCTGATGTATGAAACGGAGTATAGTGCAAGGTGCCCGCATTTTTACAGCAGAGCTCTTATGCCCGCCGTTTGTCCAGTTCGCGATGTAGACAAGAAATTATCATCAGTCAAGCATAGCTGTGCCTAGTTAAGCCATCTTAATCATAGCCAAGCCTAATAAGGCCTAGTTGAGGGTGGTAATACCTAATTAGCTAAGCATAATTAGGCTAATTTAATCCATCTAATTAATCCAAATTAAGCTGAGTTGTGATTGCGGTGTGCCCATCCATGCAGAGCTCGGCAACATGAGCTGAGCTAAGCATAATTCAGGCTAATTAAGGCTGAACCTAGTTACTGCTAATTACAGTAACTATCTAATTAAGCATAGGTTGACCTGGGATGCAAGCTAATCGAGACCGAGCCTCGAATATGAAAATTAGATAAATTGAGCTAAAATCCTAATTAAGCTCATTAACAAAATTAAGCTGCTTGGCGCTGTGATTGCCAAGCGATCCTCAATCGAACCCGATCGATACATAACCAATGCTCGTGATTTACAATCTGATCACGTGAACACTTCGTGCATGGGCGTGCGAATGCAGGTGTGCAGTGCCTAGTCATGCGAGGACAAACTGAGTGCCGACCAGCTCGGCTCTGCCCCAGCTTTGCGCGACTCAGTGCAAGCTGTGCAAATTTTTAGTTGGTCGCTACATTTTGCAGTGCAGTAAGAAACTTTTGATGTAGCTTACATATAACACATTTACTCGAAGCACATAAATTGAAGTAATATAAAAAGCCAAAAAAAAAGCCTACAACGGCTTCGTTCCTCATCCAATAGTAGCTTGAGTTCGAAGAGTCCTATAGTGCAGACACGCCTGATAGTCTATAATAGCTAGCACTCTCCGGAAACGTATTCATAACAAATAACTGGTATGCCAACGTAGTTTATTTCAACGAGAGCTTCTTGAGTGAAGTGGAACTTATGAAGAAAGCGCGATACAGCGTCCGAAAAGGAAGACACTGATTAAAAACTGACTATCAGTGCGTCATATATGCCGAGACAACCATAAAGCTTCTTAATATTGAAAAACACGCAAGAGTGACAGAAAATTCCGAAATTCCTCTGCGTTGTGTCTTACAACACAGCAGTATATGTGCGTGCGAATTGGCAACCTAAGTTTTCATACTCGCTGTTTTAGAATATTTCGTTGTCAGTAAAGTATTCAACGAATGGGCTGCTTCTTGCCAGACGCATACAGCGGCTGTGTGCGCTCGAACTCCACGTTTCGCAATATACGTACATTTTGAACAGACCGCCACAGAAATATGCTTGTCAGTGCGTTTGGACATCTGACTCCTTTGTGGCAGAAATGTACTCGCATCGCTCAGAATGCGAAATGTACGATGATCATAAGCTGTGCGCCACAGTTCACACCGCGTGATTCGGGCTCTCAAACAAGTAATTTGACTGTCTCATGTACTGACCGCACGTTTTTTTTTCCCGCCTCTATGAACCTTAAGCGGCAGCCGTGATTACAGTGATAGCTCGCACTCCCAGTAAAGAGGAAAAAATGGTTGATCCTTCTTTGATGGGTATCGGTCATAACACGAGAGGGAAATGCGTTTTCGTAGTGGTTGCTGCTTTGTTGGACGTTACGAAAGACAAATGCATGCGCTTGTACCTACATAGTCTATTGGGCAAAAAAAAAAAGGCAGTAGATCAAGTGTGTACTTTTGGAATCTGCACAATGAAGTTGCTTCCCATCTTTGTCTTCCACCAAATGCTGTGCCCGACACCTATTCCTCCAACTTTCTGTAATTACTAATTGGTTATGATGTCCACAATGTCTACGATCATTTCCGACCAAATTTCTCTCAGAGGTGTTACTCAGCTTGGCTATAACGAGAACTATTTTGGTTAGCTGGAAGTGAAGCAAGACAACGGACGTTGAAATCGGAAGTGACTTAAGGAACCGGAAGTGAATGAAAATATATCTAGCGCTGGTGCTAGAGAACTTGCGTGCTGCTTTAGTAGCATAGTTTCCGTGACGAAAATGACGTCAGTAAAGTCTTGTTGGAGCTCGGCATAACACACGTGGGTATTAAAAAATAACGTTTTGTATTTTACGTGCCAAAAGAAGTATAAGATGATGAGGACTTGTGTATGTCTCCTGGTTATGTTGACCACCTGGTGGATATTAACATTTATCTAAAACACGGTACAGGGGTGTTTTTGAATTTCGCCTCTACCGGCAAAATTGCGACCACTGCACCAGGATTTCATCGTGCGACGTCGTGCTTAGCAGTTTGGCGTCATAGCTGATAAACCTCTATAGCGTGTTATCAGCAAAAAATTTTAAAAAGCCCAGTTTCTCTGCAAGTGTGCCGCAATGAATGCGATAGCAACAAATTTGACTATAATACGCAGTAAAGCTAGCAGCTTTAGGCCTCGTTATCTCCGCAAACTTGATCTAATCCGCCGATCGAACTGTCTGCTGCCCCGGCTATGCTTGCCTTCCCTTCCAATGCAATCTGTTACCTTTAATAATCATCCGTTGACTCGCTATCTTGTTAAATGTCCTGCCCATGCTCATTTATTCTTAATTTTCAGAAGGTATCATTAACACATGTTTGTTATTTTACCCATCCCGCTCTCTCTTTCTCCCATTATGTTACATCTATCATTTTCCTTTCCCTGGCTCGCTGAGCTGTCCTTAATTTAAGGTGAACCCTTTTCGTGAGCGCCTAGGCTTCTGCACCGTGGGTGAGTACCGGTGATATGCAGCTGTTATACTCTTTTTCTCTTTGCGGATACAGTTAAACTGGCGTAAATGATTTCAGAATGCCTGCCAAATGCACTCCACTCCACCCTTATTCTTCTATAGTTACATCAGTCTCATGGTTAAGATCAGCGGTCGCTGCCTGTCGTACGTATTGTATTACCACTTCCAGCACCTCGCTGCCTATCGTAAACGGCTTATCTGTGGACATTTAAGGCGGCGCTGAAGGCAAGCTTGAGCTTCACCTAGAGTGGTAGCTGGAGCACTGTGAGACATACCCTGATGCTATGACCGGGTTTCGGCGTGAACGGTCCTCCATAGATAACGTTATTAACCTGATTTCGTTTGTATAACATCAAAAAAGCCTAAAAAAGTTATCTGCGGCGATGTTCTTGGACGTGAAAGGTGCATACGATAACGTATCGCATAAAGCCATTCTGGATGTCTTGGGAAATGTTGAATTGGGAGGCCGTGTTCAGCCATGGATTAACAGCTATTTGAAGAACAGGACCTTCTTTGTACAGACCGAAGATGGTCCGACCACGCACCATTACACCTGTCGCGGCGTGCCTCAAGGTGGAGTTCTGAGCCCCACACTTTTAAATGCGAAGCATTTCTTAGCCAACTTCTGCGACTTTGAGCGTATCTATCTATCTATCTATCTATCTATCTATCTATCTATCTATCTATCTATCTATCTATCTATCTATCTATCTATCTATCTATCTATCTATCTATCTATCTATCTATCTATCTATCTATCTATCTATCTATCTATCTATCCGCCTACGACTTTGTGCTCTCCTGGTCGCTTGGTTAATCGAATGTACACCAAAATTGGTATGGCGTAACATGAATGTATGACGATCATCAATGACAAGTCATAACATGAAAATCATGACACGCATGTCATGTACAGCATGATTTACATGCCACGCTCATGGTGCCCTGGCGGCCGTTTCGCTAGCTTGATCTACCTCGAAATTGGTATTGCGCGACGTGACTGTGTGACGAACATAAATAACACACGAGTTAACATGAAAATCATGACACGCATGTCATGTACAGCATGACTTACGTGCCACGCTCATAGTGCGCTGGCGGCCGTTTCGCCAGCTTGATCTACCCTGAAATTGGTATTGCGCGACGTGACTGTGGCGAACATACAAACACGAGTTAACATGAAAATCATGACACGCATGTCATGTACAGTATGACTTACGTGCCGCGCTCATGGTGCGCTGGCGGCCGTTTCGCCAGCTTGATCTACCCTGAAATTGGTATTGCGCGACGTGACTGTGACGAACATACAAACACGAGTTAACATGAAAATCATGACACGCATGTCATGTACAGTATGACTTACGTGCCGCGCTCATGGTGCGCTGGCGGCCGTTTTGCTAGCTTGATATACACCGAAATTGGTATCTTGCGACGTGACTCTGTGACGAACATAAATAATAGGAGTTAACATGAAAACCATGATACGCATTTCCCTCAATGACATACAAGACGATGTATGCAGCTCTTTGCTGGCTGCTTCGCATTACATCGATTCCCACAATGCGTGGGATCTACCGGCTTTTTAACTTCGCGTTCCTCGGCCTCGTTGACGCACTTCCGCGGTCTGTTCATCCATAAATATATGCAGATGGAATCTGCATCTCGGCGTCAGGACTGATGCTTCTGCACGTACGTGCCAGGCTTCAGAGGGCGGTCACATTAACTTCAAATTACCATCAAGGACGGGGGCTCGAGCTGTCATCAGAGAAGTGCTCGCTTGTTACCTACACGTGCAAGGTGATGGGCCCGTATGTCATTAAAATAAACGTACACGCTATCAGTTATGAGAACACCCACCGGTTTCTGGGAGTAATAATTGATCGAGGCCTGTCATGAAGTCCTCATATCGCCTATATGAAAAAGAAGCTAATTGTGATCACCCACGTGCTAAGGTTTCTTGCTGGAAAATCGCGGGGTGCATCTGTTTCATACAAAAAAAAAAAAAAAGACGAAGACAAGAAAGTGAACACCACAAGCGCTTCAACTTCAACGAGCGATGCTTCAACTTTACACCGTTCTGTTGTTCGGTTTCATGCTCTACAGCTTACCTGTGCTTTGCAGGACTCGAAGAAAAAGCGTAAGTGTCCTCCAGTCGCTTCAAGCTCAAGCACTGAGAATATGAGTTGGCCTTCCGAGACGCACATCTACGGTAGTGACGGTCGTCATCGCGCGTGGTCATCCAGTCAACATACATCCGCGTCGATGCTTTGAGAATGTACATCAGCCATTTCGCTCGGATTCCATCGCACCATCTCGCCTCACTTCCTACGTCTAGGCCACACTCTGCATTCAGCGGTAGTGCAGCTTCTCATCGCGCAGTGCTTGCCTCGAACTTCACGCATGCAGCAAGACCGCCTTTACCGTTGTGGTGCCTACACCCACTCGAAGCCTTCCTAATTATGTAGCTATACAATAGGCCACACTACTGTTCCTCTAGGAGAAACACAGCGGACGCTTACACGGATGGTTCCGTTTCTTCTGCAAGCTCAGCGGCAGTGGTTATTTCCGCGAAGTCCGTCACCATAAAATTCAAGACCGCATTCGACATCATCGACGGCTGCAGAACTCGCCGTCATCTGTGCTTCTCTATAGTTTGTAGTTGAAGAACCTTCACAAGCATGGTCCATCTTTTCCGACTCTATAGCAGCTTTTCAATGCCTTATGTCGCCATAACGTTATGGACCTGCTGAGCAGTTAGTTGCTGATATAAGACTTCATCACCATGCAATCGAAAAACAACACAGCATAGCGTACTGATGGATAGAGAAAGAGAGAGAGAGAGAGAGAGAGAAAGAGAGAGGAAAGACAGGGAGGTTAACCAGGAATATACTACTGGCGGCGCTGACTGACGCTCCCACGTTTAAATGCACACATATACCTTATAAAGTGGACGGGGGGATGGCCGCCGCGGTAGCTCAGTTGGTAGAGCATCGGACGCGTTATTCGAAGGTCGCAGGTTCGGTCCCTGCCCGCGGCAAGCTATCTTTTCGTCCACTTTTCTTTCTTCACAATTACCTTACATTTATTACTAAAAACATCCCCTATACTTTCCTTGGCGTTATTGTCTAAAAGCATTGTGTGAGACCTGTCATAACTTTTCGTTCAGTTCGGTTTGCCGAAGAAACCGCAGCAACGCCCTTATAGCCGCTCGCGCTGAAGACCGGGTAGGATTTTGTCCTCTGTGACAGGCTGGTTGTCTAGCTGGTCCAATGCGGCTGAGAGGGCTGCTCTGTGGGTGTCAAAACGGGTGCATTTGCAAAGAAGGTGTGCGATTGTTTCGCTGCACCCGCAGAGTTCACACAATGGGCTATCAGCCATTCCAATGGTGAATGAATATAAATGCGAGAATGCCACTCCAAGCCAAATACGCACGAGCAGGGTAGAATCACATCGTGATAGGCTGCGTGCTACCTGTAATTGAAGATCTGTGTCTAAGGCATGTAGGCGTGGATTTGTAAAAGTCGGTGAATTCCACCGGTCCAGCGTTAAATGACGTGCTAGCACACGAAGGCGTTTTGCTGCGTCAGATCTTGATAGCGGGATGGCGACACTGCTGACGTCATCGTGGCTGGATCGGGCAGCTGCATCCGCTTGATTATTGTCCCGAATGCCGCAGTGGCTTGGTATCCACTGGAATATTATGTTGTGTCCTTTCCCTATGGCTTCATGGTGAACCTGCTTAATTTCGGCAAAGAGCTGCTCATGTGAGCCGTGACGTAAAGCGGAAAACAAACTTTGTATAGGGCTGCTTTGCAATCACAAAGGATAGACCACGAATTAGATGGTTCTTCTGTGACAAACTGAAGAGCTGCACGAAGGGCTACTAGTTCAGCAGCTGTGTAGTTGATGTTGCGTAGAGTATCTTCAGCTGCATTTTGACAGATATTGCCGGAATTATTACTGCGGTGGTCAACGTACGTAGCCACTGATACCCCCCGTGCGCATATTCGACACCTTGCCAGGATATCTTCCCACCATCTTGCATCGTTACCTGCAAAAAGGCCACATACGACGCTGAGTCACATTATTGCTACCAATAGCGATACACTGCCCTCAAACTACACACCTGAAGCAAGACCGTCCTCGCCTTTATGGTACCTACAGCGACCAGAACTGCGCCTTAAGATACCAGGAAGCACGAAGAAAACAAGAATGCCATCGGTTACCCTCAAGCAGGCAGCCCTACTTTATTTACATGAGGAGCACAATGATCACATCCATATCTACACCGACGGTATCGATGGATACCGGGCCATTGTCGTATATACGGTAGCGACCGTGCAGATGAGGCCGCCATATCTGCAGATGACGGTGTCCACTCTACAGCTGTACCGTTCTCCAGAACCGACGCAACTACGAGGCTCCGTTCGCTGGCACGGGAACTCACACTCGGCGGAATTCACCAACGCTCGTCTACACAGCTTGGATTCAAATCTCCAGCTCCGTCTTCCGTCAGGAATATCGCGAGCTGAGGAGACGCTTCTGTGGCGCCTGTGACTTGGCGTGGCCTTCACGAATGCCTAATCCTGTCTGATTGGAAAGGCCAACAGCTCTGCATGCAATAACTGCAGCTGTGAAGAAACGATCTCCCATCTTCTGTGTGAGTGTCCCCGTTTCAGTGCGCCAAGACAGGACAAGACAAGTGCTCTAGATAAACTTGATAATCACCGTTAAGGGTTTTGGGACCTTGGCCGAGTCCGTCCTCAGCACAGAAGGCGCTTAAAGCGTTGTTGCGCTTTTTTTTAAGGAAAACCGGCCTTAGAGACACTTTAAACACTGTCTTAATCTACTTTCTATTTTTTTTATTTTCGTTTTCTCATGGCTCTTTCTTTTCCCTGTTTAGTAGCGCCTCTTTTCACTTCTCTATCATTCCCCCTTTCCCCAGCGTAGGGTAGCCAGCTGGTCTAAGGACTGGCTAATCTGCCTGTCTTTCCGTTTGTTCCTTCCTTTCTTGTCGCATCAATACAGTGGTTCGTGCGGAATCAGGTAGACCTGAGTCTGCCCGCATGGGGCTGAACACCCACATGAAGACGCATTAAAATCTCGATATTTACCCCGCATGTTGCTGCATCATCATTCCCGATGCAGTTACATTCATAATGAATGCAGTTAAACGAGTGTTACATTC
Organism: Rhipicephalus sanguineus; assembly: GCF_013339695.2. Taxonomy (NCBI): domain Eukaryota; kingdom Metazoa; phylum Arthropoda; class Arachnida; order Ixodida; family Ixodidae; genus Rhipicephalus; species Rhipicephalus sanguineus. Next base: position 199,110,480 of record NC_051176.1, on the reverse strand, counting down.
TAATTGGGCTATTACTGAGCAGTTATGTAAGCAGTGAGCATCACACGAAGCCGCAGTTCGGCCTGAAAGGCGAAGGATAGATTGCGATGTTGTATTAGTGGACAGCTGCACGAAGTACACTGCAAACGGGTTTGAGCCTTTTAGGGAGTTTTGGGCTCGTTGCGCAGCGTGCATCCTAAAGGTACTACGCAAAACCCCCTTCGAAAGGAGGTTCAAAAGGAGGGAGTGATTAGACAGAACTAAGGAGGTAAATTTGTGTTTTTATTGAACTCATTTTGAGGGCTTGAACGGAGCGCATTGGAAGTTTTTCTGGTTCTTTTGAGAGCTGTTAAAGCCTCCTTTGATACGAGGCCCTAAAGCGGTCGCGAAATGAAAAAAAATAGTATATTTTAGGCACTATATTACGTTTACCGGCCAATTTCCGCTACTATTCATCACTAGGACATAATAGAAAATGGACATCAAAGTATTTATGCACCACCATGACATTTGCATACAAGTACGCACGACACAGGAATCGAACTCGCGACCACACGCACTTAAAGCAAGCACTATAACCATTACACCACAGCGCCACCACTTGCAAGCTGGCTTTTTTCGTGGGCTTATATATGTACCAATGTATGTACAAAGCGGCTGCTAACCCGTCGGCACAACTTCGAACTTCTGTTCTTGTACCTTCGGCGTGTGCTTGCTCTTGCGGAAGGTCAATACATAATTTGTGGGGCGTCATGCAGGCCGAGCCGATCGACGTAAACACCCTCGGCTCCGAATTCTCCGGTTCACCGTGTCGTGCCGCTATAAAAATTATAAACGTGTGCCCTCTTCGCTCGCGCTAAATTCGTGAATACCAGCGTGACAAAGGTATCTTCAGATGAGCGAACGTATGTGCATTCCATGAGCGTATGCTGTGGAGCAATTTTCGTTATTTCTGCAGCTGCGAACTGCGCGCGTCCAGATGCGGCAGCGTGTTATGAGCGGTTCGAAGACCGCCTGCGTTCTCATATGAAAGTTACACACGCAGATGCCCGACTTAGAAGAACATTGTAACGCACCTACATTTTAAGTGCATTTAATGCGCGCGTACTGCCGCGAGCTGCACGCAGGGGCAGCAGCGCGCTTTGAGCAGCTGAACAAAAATCTGTTTCCGCAATTAGCGCTTATTCGCAATGCACTCTTTAGCGCGGACCGCCTGCGTTCGCATATGAAAATTACACACGCAGAAAATTCCAGAGTTACAAAGACATTGTAACGCGCCTACATAAAGTGCGTTGAATGCGCGCGTACAGCCTCGAGCTGCACGCAGCTAGGGGCAGCAGCGCTTTCTGAGCAGCTGAACGCTTATCTATTTCCGCAATTAGCGCTTATTCGCAATGCACGCTTTAGCACGGCATTCAGTGATTCTCTATAACGCATATTCAGTATTTATTTGCTTTCATACTCGGATACTACCTACATTTCTTACTAATTAGCTTTTATTGTTAAGCATCACGCCACCGCGTTAAAGCGAATGCCTAACGCGTGCCCCAATAGGGAGTTTTAGCTTGTAACGTATACTTCTTTACGTTACCGTGTTACCGGATACCGGATGGAATCTGCGCATGCGCGAACCTTTACGGAACGTAAACTACTCGCCGGATAGGCTTTACGTTTACGGCCCTATCTCGCAAATCCACCTTCGTTCGTGGCTACTCGCGATATCCGCTTTGTGGAGACTCCAGCCGCCGAGTCAAAATAAGCCGAAGTGCGAGCGCCACTTACGATCACCTTATTTCAGCCGGATTACCGAGCCTAGAGAATCCGCAAGCGCAAGAGGCCTAAAGACGCTGACAGGCTGGATAGGTGGCGCCATCTAGCGGGGCCAAGGTGTACCAGGCGAGCACAAAATTGTTATTGCAGAAACATCGGGCATTCTACTCGCAATGTAAATGCCTTGCAGCGGCATTATTACGAATGAGTTGCCTTTTTAATCATTTTTTCCCCTCGAGAACACTAAACAAAAACAAACGTGTGCATGATTGTGGTTGCGCGAAACGTCACAAGATGTCGACACCATCGCCCGGTAACCTGGTATTGCTACCACCTTCGCTTATACCGGGATACTGCACACGCTAAAAACCTCTCTTATGATTTTGCCGCAGCGTAATTCAATATTATCTAAATTAAATGTAGTTTAAATGCTGTTATCATCACCACTTAGTGGTTTGCGCAAACGTAAAGGTTTACGTACGTACGTAAAGGTTTACGTTTGGGCAGCTAAAAAACTGTACTGAAACTCGAGTTCCGGTAAAACGTTAAACGTAATCCGGCAACGGTAACGTAAAGAAGTATACGTTACAAGCTAAAACTCCCTAATGTCAAGGACAACCTCCCCAGTTTACCAGTGACAGGTCTCCCACAAAACAAAAAAGTTAATGTACTTGCACTTCTCTCTTGTGAACGTCCATGTGTACTTGGCCCTCCCCTCAGACAGATGATGCAGTACCCATTAAAAAAAAAGCATATACCCTCTTCCTCAATGGAACAGCTGTTCTTGAGAAAATATGGTTCTGTTGAATGACTTCACCACAGCAGCAGAGAGGTTGGCTTGTTTGCAATTCAGAATTTCACAATCGTAACACAGAAACGCGAGGACTGAAGCAAATATGCAGAAAACTGGAAAAAACGCCAGGCCTGCGCTAAAACCGCAGCACAGTCACAGCGAAAGCTGGAAGAGCGGCGTTTCTAGAGCCCGTTAAGCTCTCTTGGGGCTACAATACAAGTACACTAGAAAGGTACCCACTACGCCATAAATCACAATTTTTGTGAAGTTTGGAAGCACCTACTAAGCCATTATTCGTCATTCTGCGGAGAAGCGAGGCATCAGCTACACGTCTGTAAGGCATTATGTGCACTTTGTTCACGCGACGACTGATGACGATGAAGAATTATGGCTCAGCCCTTTGTAATGGGTTGGAATCTTTAAACGGCCCACCAGTTATGTAATTTGCATTGGGTGACGCCCGGTCGCTATTTCCCTCTCCCGTCATGCTGTATAACATATGTTGACGTGGTAAAGAGACGGGTGGGGGGGGGGGGGGAGCGAAGAACTTTGCTGAGACCCCGAGGAAATGGATCATACGCTTATGGGCTTCCTTGGCAACCAATACAAGTGCCCTTGCGAGGAACCCACTACGCTATAAATCATTGTAATTTTACTGAGACCCAGAGGAAGTGTATCATGCGCTTATGGGCTTCCTTGGCAACCAATCCAAGTGCACTTGCGAGGAACCCACTACGCTATAAAAATTGTAATTTTTGAGAAGTAGGCCAGCAGGCACTCTGCCATTTTTTGTCATTCTACGGAGAGCGTTGGTACCTGCTAAACCCATGTAAGGCATTATGCGCACTTTGTTGATGCTGTGCCTGATGATGAAGAATTATGGCAGGGTCCTTTGTAATGGGTTGGAAGCATTCAACAACCTGCTCGTTGCGCAATTCGCATTGTGTGACGCCTGGTTACAGAATTCGCATTGTGCTACGCTTGATGCTTATTTTACTCTTCTACCACGCTATATTGCATATGCTAATGTGGTTCCTTCCCGACATGAAGCCTGTATAGGACCTTTTAGCAAAGCAGTTTCAAGCACAGGTATGGCTCAGAGGTTGAATCCTGGGCTCCCACGCAGAGGACCCAGGTTCGAACCTCGTTCCATCCTGGAATTTTTTTCTTATTTAGTTTTTTTCTTATTTCGAGCGATGCTGGTTACGGACACCGGCGGCGGCGGCGGCGGCGGCGGCGGCGGCAGCGGCGGCGGCGGCGGCGGCGGCGGCGGACAACTACGGCGCCAAAAACGGCCGGTGAAATGATCTCATAACAGCTTTCGCTGTAAAACTATCATATGTGCACTCCCTCGTCCACCTGCACACTACGCTAAACTTTATTTATACAACAGCAACCTTCAAGTATGCTACTATTGATAAAAGATCACCCAATCTACGTTAGAACACAGTGATGACTTTCTGTCTAACTTTCTGTTGCCTATCTTCTACAACGTGTCATAATCTGTGAATCATCGGTTCAATGTGTTTGGTAATAAAACACAAGCAGTTACATTGAGCAGGCAGTGTTTCAGCAATTTGTTTTGCAAGCACAAATTCATTTCTTCAATTTGCATGCACAACAAGTAGTCATACTTCAATTGATACAAGAACCAGTGGTTGCAACATTTTATTGGAATCAAAACAGCAGCAGTTCTCGTGTCAATGTAAGGATATAGGTGTATATTTCTATCGTCGTGCACAGAACCTACTCCCAAAACTGAACACGTGGAACAACATATACAGTACGGCCTAAGCACTATACATAATTCACAGCACTAAAGCAACACGAAAGTAGGGTGTAAAATCTGATCATGATGCGCACTAACGTGTGCCCTTCACCGTGCCAGTATGTAAGTACAATCCAAAAAAATACGCTACGCAAAGAACTTGGTGTCAGCCTACACACGAAGGCAACTAATTAGTACAAGGCTAGCATCACTTTTGGGAAATATGAAACCGTGTAGACAGGCAGTTGTACAGTTTCTTATTGCATCAGTTTGCCCTATGGCATCAAAACATGTCGCACATGATTTTGGAGTTGAGTTTCCTACAAAAAAGCCCAAAATAGACCTGTGGTGTTGACTGTAGGTCCACTTACCAAGGTGCATAAAAGCATTCAGCAATGCCCACAAAATTACAAGGTTGCCTTCATTTGTTGCTGTACATATTTACTCACAGATACCTTGAAGCCATCGTAAATTTCTGGAAGTGTGCTTGAGAACTTGTCGGCATAATCACATGACTGCAACGTACCAATACTTCTATGCTTAACAAGTACAGCCATGCTTCAATGTTTTTATGCCAGCTAGTGCCATCTGTAACTCAAAAGTTCATCCTTAATTACTCACTTGACGGCTTACGCATAATTACCACATTAAAAATAATCCAAGCACCATGGCTGCAACGTCAACTTGCAATTAGGCAATCACACTCACTAAATTAAAAAATTCCTGTAAATAGTGACTGGTCGCTTTGCACATTGGATCCTAGGACTTGATATGCCATGAGGATGAATAAAAATTGACCACACATATATAGAGACTGTGAAACAGTCAGGAGTTCAGTTCATAGGTAAGGAAAACGTGAAAACGAAATCAGAACACATAGCAACAAAGGGGACGGAACGACGCACTACTAACAACTGAAGTTGAACATGTGCTTGGCTTTTTTAGTCATGTGCGTATATCTTTCTGTGGTTTTGATTACACTTCAGTTACTGGTAGCGCATTGTCCTGTCTGTCCCCTTCATTCCTCTATGGATGTGTGATTGTTTAGTCTTGTAATTTTTTCGTACTGTGTGTTTACATCTTTCTGTGGTTTCGATTAAACTTCAGTTGCTAGTAGCGCGTCATCCTGTCCTCTTCATTTCTCTGTGCTGTGATTTTTTTTGCACCCTCTTTAACTATGAATATACACCAACTCGCCCAACTGCCCCTGTTAAGACTTATGTTTGCTGAATAACACTGGGTCCACTCAGCGTCTTTTTAAACAATGCGAAATTTTCAAATGCACACGATATCAGAAAGGTTGCACGCAGTATTGCGCATAACACTCTGCATCAATACCAGTGTTGGCCTAAATGTGGTAAGATGTACGAGCTGTTCGACATAGTGTAAAGTGAGGCACATCAGGGTGTTCCCACAATCATGGGTGTCGACAGGGGTTTGCACAAAGGGCACCTGCCGCCGTCAAGACACACCAGCACTTGACCCCACCCAAGCTACACCAATGCTCTCCTGCTCACCAGGCCGACACGTTACGCCGCCTCGCACCCCCAAGGCAAAATCCTGCCGACACTCATGCCCACAATACACTTGTCTTGAACACAGACTGGTGGGCAAGCAACACTTGCTGCTTTGCCAGAAGTGTATTCCTGAAAATTACACAAAAAAGAAGTCCACTAAGATTTCTGTATACATAAAAATGAATGTCTTACCGAAGATTCGCACTTGACTATCCTTATTGCAGACATTTTGTCAAAACTCGGAAATTAATACAAAATTGAGATGCTGCTAAGTATTTCCTTGTGAGCGTTTCACTTCGTGTGCACAGGGCGAAAAACAAACGGATGTAAAAAAAATGCGAAACACCACCAGAAGTGTACTCTTGCCATGTTTACCATTATGTGGGTAGTTTTTGATGTCAGTAAAGTTATCACTATAAGTACACTTTAAAAGGGTTGTGAATGTTAGCAAGGTCTTGATTAACCGCACCTACTCTGTTTAGGAGTGAATATTGGGCAACTTGGCACTGAACCATGGCAAAAATAAAGAGCGCACTTCTAATGAGGATAAACTAAGGCCTGGGCACAATAACAGCGCTTTCACCTTGTCAAATTGTGTCAACAGTCATGATACTATGTATTGACCTTGAAAACTATGGCAACATAATGCAAAACAGCAAATTAACGAGAGGGAATAAACAAGATGATTCAACAATCTGGTTCAACAGACTCAACAGCTGACTTATGTCAATGCGATTAAATTAGCCTTGCACATCTCCTAATGGCTAAGAATATGTACATGTAACCTTGGCAAATTCCACTGTTGATACGTGACCAATGAAGTTGCATTCCTTCCATGCCGTTGAATGGTCGTTCCTTCTTTTCTGTTTTCACTGTTTTCTGATTTTCATTGTTTTCACTAGCGTAAACGTTTACCCTTTTTGATTTTGTCACTTTGCAGATGGCGTAGGTGTTTGCCTTTGAATGTGCACGTTCCTTCTGCTTTGTCTTTCCTGCTTCTTTTTGTATGCGTATATGTTTTGACTTTTAACGTGCACACGTTTCTGCTGCTCTGTCTCTCTTTTTGCTCTACTGGGCCTTGTGCACTTCTCAAGCTACCATTGTCGCTTTTCACTTGAGGCCCATTTTCTGTATTTTGCTAGAATAAACATTTATCCATTCATTCAATACCATAAAACGCATGTGCTTCACAATACACACTGCACTTAGCAGATGTCTGTCGCATGATATGGCCATCATTGTATAGCTTTAACATGATTTATTCGTTCTAGCTAAATGAATCCAAGCTAATGATGTTAATGTACCTTGATATACTATTTCACTGTTCCTTGATGCATATGTATGAAGGTACAGTGCTTATGTACCTTAATATGCTATTTCAGGAGACGGGCAGAGTGCGCAATGCAAAATTGTTGCTGAAAAGTCTTTTCACTTCCTGACAATCTGTGCTTCGGTGGGTTCTCACAATTGCATGGCGGGAGAAAGACGTCCAGGGTAGTTGACTGCATCCAAGGTAGATGCTGCAAAATGAGAGCGCACGGTCTTGTCACATGTCAATGTGCGCAAATTGACACGATGATGAAGGATTAAAACAAACAAATGAAGTTGGAGAAAAGAATAAATCGAAAACAAAGTTGTCCTTTATGCACATTCCTTCATGTGACAATGTGATAACCGTGGCCTTTTGCTCTAATGTATATTCCCTGAAAGCATCATGCCTCATTCATGCTTTATCGCAGGCAAGAAAATTATATCCTGCAAACAACTTTATCAGGGCGCACTCCTGGGTCGATTGACTGGTCGTATGAAGCATGAGTGATATTCACAGAAGTTCCAAAACAGGCATCACACATCATTGCTATCTGAGTTTAACGACTTAAATGCGAAGCATTTGTTAAACACTTCTACGACTTTGAACGGATCTATCTACCTATATATATAGCCGCCTACGACTCATAGCTCGTGTGGTTGTTTCGTTAATGGATGTATGCCAAAATTCGTGTGGCATGACACGACTGCATGAAGAACATGAATGATGGGTCTTAACTTGAAAATCATGCTATGCATTTCATTAACCACATGATTTACACGTCACTCCCTTGGTTCTCTTGCGACTGTTTCGTTAACTTGATATTTACCACAATAGGTATGGCGTCACAAGAGTGTATGACGCACATAAACGACAGTTTCTAACGTGCAAATCATGACACGCTTGTCATGTATGGCGTTATTTTGACAACATGGTCTCGGGGGCGCTAGTGACCGTTTCGCCTGCTTCATATACACCAAAATTGGTATTGTGCAGTGTGACTGTACGTCAAACATAAATGACAGCTGGCAACATGAAAATAATGACATGCAGGTCATGTACACACGCCACGCTCATGGTGCGCTCGCGGCCGGTTCGCTAGCTTGACATACACCTAAATTGATATAGCGTGACGTGATTGTGCGACGAACATAAATGACATATAGTAACATGAAAATAACGACATGTATGTCATTTACGGCATGGAGCCTGGTGCACTCATGTCCGGTTCTCTAACCTGATATCATACCAAAATTGGTATAGCGTGACGTGACTGTATGACGTACATAAATGACAGCTGGTAACATGGAAACAATGATTGACATGCGTGTAATGTACGGTATGGGTTACATGCCACGCTCATGGTGCGCTGGCGGGCATTTCGCAAGCTTGACATGCCGATTTTACTTTTCCTTTTTTTTTTGCTTTTCATTGCACTTTTCATGCGACGCAATGTGCAGAAGGTCATCTACAGGTGCATAAGCGACGATAAGGGCTCGCAAAGAGAGAGAACATCAGTATTCATCATCATCATCATCAACAGCCTGTCTACGCCCACTGCAGGGCAAAGGCCTCTCCCATGATCCGCCAATCAACCCGGTCCTGTGCTTTCTGCTGCCACGTAATACCTGCAAACTTCTTAATCTCATCTACCCACCTAATTTTCTGTCTCCCCCTCACGCGTTTGCCATCTCTTGGAATCCAGTCAGTTACCCTTAATGACCACCGGTTATCCTGCCGACGTGCTACGTGCCCGGCCCATATCCATTTCTTCTTCTTGATTTCAACTATGATGTCCTTAACCCCCGTTTGTTCCCTGACCCACTCTGCTCTCTTCCTGTCTCTTAAGGTTACACCTATCATTTTCCTTTCCATCGCTCGCTGCGTCGTCCTCAATTTAAGTTGAACCCTCTTTGTAAGTCTCCAGGTTTCTGCTCCGTAGGTAAGTACCGGTAAGATGCAGCTGTTATATACCTTCCTCTTGAGGGATAGTGGTAGATTACCATTCATGATTTGATAATGCTTGCCGAATGAGCCCCAACCCATCCTTATTCTTCTAGTTATTTCACTCTCATGGTTCGGCTCCGCGGTTACTACCTGTCCTAAGTAGACGTACTCCTTTACAACTTCCAGTGTCTCGCCACCTATCGCAAAGCGCTGTTCTCTGCCAAGATTTTTCCACATTACTTTAGTTTTATGCATATTAATTTTCAGACCTACTCTTCTACTTTCCGTATCCAGTTCAGTAATCATGAGCTGCAATTCGTCTCCCGTGTTACTCATCAATGCAATGTCATCAGCGAAACGTAGGTTACTGAGATACTCTCCATTAACTCTTATCCCTAACTCTTCCCAATCTAGGGCCCTGAAAACCTCCTGTAAACACGCGGTGAATAACATTGGAGAGATCGTGTTTCCCTGCCGTACGCCCTTCTTTATTGGGATTCTGTCGCTTTCTTTATGGAGGACTATAGTGGCTGTGGATCCGCTGTAGATTTCTTCCATTATGTTTATATAGGCTTCGTCGATGCCTTGATTCCGCAGTGCTTGCATGACTGCTGATGTCTCCACCGAATCAAATGCCTTCTCGTAATCTATGAAGGCTATGTATAGGGGTTGGTTGTATTCCGCGCATTTCTCTATCACCTGATTGATAGTATGAATATGGTCTATTGTTGAGAATCCTGTACGAAATCCTGCCTGGTCCCTTGGTTGATTGAACTCTAATGTCGTATTAATTCTGTTAGCAATTACTTTTGTAAATAGCTTGTAGACAACGGACAGTAAGCTTATGGGCCTGTAATTTTTCAGGTCCTTGACGTCCCCTTCATCAGTATTACTTACCATTTTTGTTCCTGACTGTGCCGAGCACGCAGGGTGCCCATCATCTGCTTGGTAATGCACAGCGGCACGCTCGCTTGAGTCGATAGGCCGTCGCGATTATCGCACTCGCAGCGCAGCATGTCGCACTGTCGTCAAACCACGCATATCACATCCAGCGGCGAGAACACAGTGAGGCTGCAGGCACAAAACGCGCACACACGACCGACACAGCTGATCACTTGAGAAGTGGCGTTGACAAGGCCTAGCTGGCGTAGCCGGCCTAGCTACGACGATCGCGCCGCCGCGGGAACGACTCCCTCCTCGCGTTTCTTTCTTTTTTTCTAAGTTTTTTTTTTCTTCGCGCGCGCATGCAGCGCGAAGCTTTGTCCCATTTCACTTCGGTAGCGACTCGTCTGGCTTGCTTTTGACCTGGCGGGGGCGGGCCGCAGTAGGCTGCAGCCGCCAAGGCCAAAGGGCTTCCTCGCTTCCTCTCCAGCCGTTCGGAGGGTCGCGTATATCCTTTCTCTGGGCTATCTGTGCAAGGGATTTTTAGTGCGCTGAAGCATGCCGCCTCTTTCTTTTACTTCTTTCCCCCGCACAGCTGCATACACGCCCGCCAGCACTGAGGGCATTATGGAAAGCTTCGGAAAAAATAGAGAAAACATGCCAGAGGAAATGAGATGGGAGTTTTTTGTTCTTGGAACTCCATTCGACGAATGGCGTCATATAGTGAATTTACCTCCTTTCTTCCACATAATTTCTTAACGAAGTAAAATTGAGGACGCAGAACTTTATTACACCCACCTCATTACACCCTAAGGGAGTACTGTCCAGATGAAGGTAGTATTAAGAAGGATTGTAGCCCTTAAAACGCCCAATTCGGCTAGTTTGCGTTTGCAGTGTAAGGGTACTATTCCATTAATCTACCATATAAACGTGGAAACAGTCGCTTAATAACTAAATAACGAGCATTGTGTCAGTGCGCACAGGCAAACATGACCACGAAACACAGGCGACGACCACGTACACTCGCTGTCAAAACGCTAAGGAAAGGAAACGCGGCTGCTGCAAATGCGAAATGCTAGAGGCCTGTTCACTGCGCGACGTCCGTGCACGTTAAAGAACACCACATGGTAGAAATTTCGGGAGCCCTCCTCAACGACGTGCCTCATGAGATATCGTGGTACTGGCAGATAAAACCCCGCAGATTATTATGATAAAACTGAAAAAATAACCCTTGTCTCTAAGCAAAATCTTTATTTTTTATTTTTTGCTCGGATGCTTGTAGCAGCAAACTTAGGTCACGCAGAAGCGACAATTTTCGCATCCACCTACTGGAATGTGCTCTTGAGATTCGCGCTCATTTTTCGTCGCGGAGTGACGTCTTTTGTGGAAAGATCATTCGCATACTCATAAATTTTGTATGATAATAATCTTTATGATGACGGCGATCTTTACTAGCATTTACTTTGAAACGGAATGACTACCAGTAATCATTTAGCCTGATCTTTACAATGATGTTTTACTGCACATATTACAGTCTAGCATCCTGTCTCACCTGTTTTTTTCTTCATACTAGGTTATGCTTTTTATACTGATCTGCTATCTACTCCTGTGGCGACTCCTGCTCTATCATTCTCATCCCTGCTTTTTTACACTAATATTTAAGGCAACCCTTATGTATGTCAACCATCGACTAGTTAATACTTCCATCCATTTAGAAGCCCAAAGCCTCTGAACGATTCACGCCTTCCGCGGTTGTTGCTGGGCGAATATCCTGGCATTCCGCTAGAATGTGTCTAGTATTTTCCGGATGTTTCTTGCAGCCGACGCATTTCTCCTCCTGTTGCGAATATTACAGCAAAACTCTTATGCCCGCCGTTTGTCAGGTTCGTGATGTAGACAAGAAATTATCGTCATCGTGTCGGCGTGCCACGTCAAGCCAAGCTAAGCATAGCTATGCCTAGTTAAGCCAAGTTAATCACAGCCAAGCCTAATTAAAGGAGCCCTGCAACACTTTTCCAAGTAACCATGGAATGGCGTGATTAAAGGAGTTCATTGCCTCACGAATCTGCCACCGCAAAATGTTTTAGAATCCGTCAAGTACGAGCGAAGTTAGACATTTGTGAAACACTGTAATTGTTTTCTCTCTTCTCTCGTCCCGACGAGCGCGCTGGAAGCTAAACAGGGAGTGATGGCACGGGGGAAAGAAGTTACGTCACGCGAGCGTAATGACCTTGACTACTTTTTCTTTTTTCTTCGAACGCGCGGCTTACATTCAGTCTGATCGAGAGCGCGCGCGGGGGCACGTGGCGGCCTCCCGCGGCGGCAGCGGCAACTGTGCAGCTCACGATGCTCAAATCAGCCAATGGCCGTGAATTTGGGTATATGGCGCGGTCATCTTGGCATATGGCATCATTTGTAGAGAGAAGAGGGAAAGATTTCTAGCTGACTTTGAGAAGTGCAAATTCCAAGCCGCGTGCAGCGCTATAATGTTTGGCTCGCGTGTTCTCCGGAGCCTCGACTATACCTACCGGCAGCGTTTTCCGACCATGCTGAAAAAGTGTTGCACGGCCCCTACCTATTGAGCTAACCATAATTAAGATAATTATTCCTAAGACGAGTCGCGATTCTGGTGTACCCAGTCATGCCGAGCTCGGCAAGATGATCGGAGGTAGGATTAATTAGGGCTAATTAAGACTGAGCCTAGTTAGTGCTAATTAGACTAATTAGGTAATTAAATTTATGTTGGCTTGGGATGCAAGTTAATCGAGACCTATCATAAAATATGCAAATTAGGCCAGATAAGTTAATTACCCTAATTTAGCCAATTTAGGTATAATTAAGACTAGGTTGGCTTTGGATGCAAGCTAGTCGAGACCAAGCCTCGAATCTGCAAATTAGAACAACTAAGCTAATAGGGCAAACTAAGGTTATTAAGCTGCTTGGTGCTGTCATTTCCAAGCTATTCCCAATCGAACACGATCGATACCTATAGCCAATACTCGTGATTTACAATGTGATCGCGTGAGCACTTTGTGCATAGGCGTGTGAAAGCACGTGTGCCAATAGTCAAGCCAGCGCCAGCCCAGTGCCGACCAGCTCTACTCTGCCCCATCCTCAGACGACTATGTATAAGCTGCGCAAATTTTTTTACCCTGGCATGTTTTTGTCCCCGCAGCCAGCTCGAGCTTGAAATAGCAAAGCGCTACGTTTTGTGTTATCGTACAGATTTGCCCTTCTGATTTCTTTTTTCTTTTTTTGCTGCCTTTAAAAGTCTCCATGGAATTTTTTGTTTCCATCCTTTGTGTTTGCCGTACTGTTTCTGTACTTTGTAATCACGATTATCACTGTAGCATTTTCTTCAATAGTGCCTTCTCTGTCCCCACTCAATGCACTCTGATGTTGAACACCGCCAGATCGAGACAGCTAGATCTGAAAATTTTAAATCTACGAAATTTTAAATCTACGCAGCCAGAAATAACAGGTAGGTTTCACAAGGAGCTTTGAACTTACGTTCATGTAATTGTAAAATTAACTGCATTTGCTACAATCGAAACAGCTCAGCCAGTACTCGAGTGGGTGTTTCTTGAGGCGCGCAGCTCTGTGTCATCACTTCCGCTAGACAATTTCACTATAAGCTCGGGGAAAATGTGTTGCAGGAACAACTATATGAAGCCGACAGATAGAAGTAATGTGGAAAGGCACTCTCTGTTACATCGTGCGCTGCTGGCTGGAGATTAGATTTATAGTGCTGCCGGTTTACTGCAGCATGGCAAGCTTCAGCACCCGGCGTAAAAGCATGACTATCACTGTTACCCTTCGCATATCTGCTGAAGTATACCGATGGTTCTGAGAGCTTCCGACATGCTTGTCAGGTACGATATACGGATATAGCCTGTTGGCAAAATATATTACGCGTTATTCAAACTTCTGTGACTATTTTACGGCCAGAGGGCTTTGTCGGGTGGCTGGCAGTGTCGGAGGACTGAGCGTTCATCTGCCGCGCAGCTTGTTTGTTGTTTCGAATGTAGCTTGTCTGTTGTACGGGCAGCCATGGTACGCAGCAAGAGCTAAGCCTTTTCGGGAACATCTAGAGCGTTAAATGATTGGCGAGCCGTTCGGCTGGCGTGATGGCCGTGTGTGCGATAGAGCCCAGTAGCAGCAACAGCAGCAGCAACAACAAACAAAACACGGCTTGGCTGGCGGGCGGCGTAATAAGCGACGCGTATAGTGTTTCTCACTAGCCCGGAAAGGGCAGCCGTGCAGAGACGCCAATGTTTGCACTTGCCCCCGTGTGCAAAGCCATTTTAATAAACAAACAACACACATAGTGCGGTGTTGTTGGAAGGATGCGAATCGAGCCCACAGCGCCGATCCACGTCGGGGTCCACCGTCGTCGCCATTTCAATTACTTTGCCGTCGGCCTGCCCGTGGCGGGGAGCGCGACTGTTGTTTACCCCCGTGGCACGGGTTAGCAGTCCGCCGTCGAACAGGGGGCGCGACGACGACGACGACGCCAAGCTCCCCGCGAGGCGGCTTTGCGAATGCAAATGATGTGCGCTCGCAGCTTTTTCTCGGGCCGCCGACTGCTCGCCCGCAAATGCCCGGGTGGATTTGTGCGCAATAAAGAACGCACAGTGAAGCGGCCGCATCGAATATCACCGATCGCCTCAACGCCGCCTCGCCCGTATATACGCATGACCTGGCGTGCAGCGACTGCGCCTGAAATCCCGCTTCCTTGTTCTCGGCTTCATCGGGCAGAAAAATAGCCTCGTGTACGCGACGACTTTATATACGGTTCGGGCCATGCGCTCTTGCTTACGCCGTCGGTGTTTCTCAGGGCTTACCGACGCAAGCCTGCTGACTTCATTGCGTTTTGCTGTTCTCAACGAGAAGATGCTATGGCTGTCTGTGCGATGATGATTCATGAGGGTAAATAATCACACGCTCCCGCCCGCCGATGGATTCCAAAAGTCAGAATTTGTCGTTTTCCATGTGCTTCGTGTGTGTCGCCGTTCTTCGTTCTTGTATTTCGTTCACTACAGCGCTACATTTAAGGCCATGCTTAGGCAAGGTATAAGTGCCGCATCTTTTCCAATCATTCTCTGTCTGAAAGCGTAATTTTTATACGTCTCTGAAGTGAGTGAAGTGGCTGTGACCCTACGCATACGCTAGGCAAATGCATCTATATACACTGTAAAAAATATTTTGTGAAAAAAAAAAACAGAAATTGTCTGGCAGCTCTCTTGCCACAAAATTTCTGTAAAGCTATGTTTTCTATTTTGAAGCTTTCTGTGTTTTAACAGACTTTTTCCGTTTTACTTTACAGAATTTTTCTGCATAAATACAATGTTCAGTTTTGTGTTACAGAAAAAACTTGGTTTTCTGTTTGTCTTCTTTCTGTTATTTCACTGTTACTTTCACTTTTACAGTACAGAAATTTTATGTTTAAAAACACGTTTCAGTTTTCAGACACTGAAAAAAACTGTTTTCTGTTCTCATTTATCTGTTATTTCGCTAATAGTGTCTGTTATCGTTTAAAGAAACGTTATCTATAAGTACAAGTTCGGATATCGAGTCACAAAGGTTGTGTTTTCTGTTACTGCCCTCCTGCTATTTCATTACTGCATTTTAATTCTGGAACATATTTTTTATGCATAAAGTTGAACTTATATATTTTCTTAGAAAAGCATTCCTCAGTACTAAAAAGCAGTTATGTCACTTGTACAAGCGATATGCAAAAATATTTTGTTTAGACAAATGCAATGGCAAAAATACCAATATATTGCGTTTGCATAATCCAAATATATTCCATTTAAAAAAAAATAATATCTGGGGTTTTACAAGCCAAAACCACGATATGATTATGAGGCGCATTGTAGTGGAGAGCTTCGGAAATTTCGACAATCTGGTGTTTCTAACGTGCACTGACATCGCACAGTAAATGAGCCTCTACCATTTCGCCTCCGTCGAAATGCGACCGCCGCGGCCGGGGTCGCACCCACGACTTTCGGGTAAGCAGCCGAGCACCGAGCGGACATTGTGAACTTCTTGGAGCTACACCCGCGAGATGAATTGCCTCCAGCGCTCTAGTAAATAACGCAATAAAAACAGGCACGTTTCAGTAGATTCTCCTTTCATGATAAAAGAAACAAATCTTTATTTAAGCACAAGAAATGCTGCATGTAAACAGCTTTAAAATAATGAAAACTGCGTACATGTTGTCACCGTAGATTCAAACTGGTTTGGAAATTGTGTACATATTCCGTATTTACTCAAACCTAGGCCGTTCCTGATTATAAGCCGACCCGCGAAATTCGCAAGGCCAGAAAAAAAAAAGAACTTAATCATTGTACTCGAATCTAAGCCGACCCCCCCCCCCCCCACACACACACACTCACTTTGGCACATCGTTTTTTCGAAAAAAAAAACATCGGCTTAGATTCGAGTAAATACGGTATATTCATAATGACACTGCAAATTTTGCGTTGTAACACTTAGCATTCATAGTCTCTCAGAGCTTTGATTCAGTTGGTCATTTGTGGTGTGAGGCGGCGCTGCTTCCTTGACTTCTCGACCTTGCTCCCTCTGTCAGGGTTGACTGCTGCGGCTGCCCTAAAAACGAATAATGATATTTTTAGGTTCACCAGGCTGTTGCATGACTATGCTGAACATAATGGACCACACAGAGAACAACAGTGATTATGTTGGTAGAGCGCTCAAGAAACCCTCGCATTGCCACTTTAGGGTGTGTGTGGAATCAGTTAAAAAAATAACCTCACGATCCAGATGGAGATTCATTTCTATAAAATTGCATTACGGTTCATACAATGTCACTTATTGCAGTGTAAGGACTTTAAAGGAAATAATGCTCCTCACAGAACAAGTTTCACGTGCTTTTAAACACTCACCCAAATACAAGAAAAGCTCATTAATTCGCATTTCACGGGTCCGAAAAAAACGTCTGAATTAACCGAATGCCCAATTATCGAGAGTATCAAGAAAAAAATAAACAAATGCCTATTATATCAATGCATTTTCTTTTTCTTGATGAATGCGCAAATCCGGTACCTGTTTTGCGCAAGAGTAAAAGCCACAATTTCTGTCATTAGGTTCATCGTTCACAATGAGACCGCGGCCCAAGACCCCGTGCATTAAGCCGAAACGTTTTTTGAACCCATCCCTTATTACGTACCTCCGCGAGCAACACCCCCACGCCCACGTCATGATCATTTTGTCGCCGAAAAATTGGTCGGCAACTGATCGTTTGTCCGTCGGAATGTAACAAGCGAGTTTTATGTGAACTTGCGGAGTGCCGCTGAAGGTCCTCACCTTCAGCAGCTTCCACCATGTATGAGCTTTGTGACATTGTGCGCGCATAGCCCAAAGTCGAAACAAAGCTACCATGCTATTAAACAAAACAAAGGTGTTATTAAACAATGCATGTGCTTGCTGGGACCAGAGAACACCGCCGAACTATCCGACTTTTTAAGTGCACACGCATGATTGCATGGTAGGCACTATGTGTTTGACAATTTAGATCTGCTAAAAATTACACTGAAACCATTGTAGCGCGATAGACCCGGAGAAAGTGGATGATGGGACACGAAGGGCACAATTTTCACCACGGATTTTATGGCATTGCCCCAGACAATCAGGAAAAGAACATACTCATCCTGAAGCGCATGCGTGCACATATTCTCCATTGCAAACAATAAGAGATATGATATTCTAGCCGCTTTCCTGTCTCCTTCACCGTTTCCTGTGTTCGTCTGTTTTCGGCTGGTATAATTCCTTGAAGAAGAGATATGAAAAAGTCGTGTGTAGCTATAGATGCCAAATAAACTTGTAGACGCGTTCCTGATGCAATCTGTGCCCATTTTGCTTACAGAAAATTCTCGCTTGATAGCACCTATCCTCGTCGGTCCTTTTTTATTGTCTCTCTCTCTTTCTGGCGTTGTGCTCACAATTATGGTATACCAACTAGCCCGGACACACACCTTGCTCCGGCAGCATAACTGCATAAAAAAGTGCTAGCTCTTATTCAATATAATGAAAACTGTCGTGTTACTTGGTGCCCCTTCGAAATGCTGATTAAACAGTGATAAAAATACTTCACACGTCAACCGTTCCATACACTAACGTTATTACTTAAAATCTTTCATGATCGCTCAGGATTCCCGTAGACAGTTTTACACTTAAGCTGAACATTTCCATTTAGTCATACCCTTCATCAGAACCCTCATTGACTTAGCCAAATCGGAGAGTAGTATCAGATATTGGAAATTCCCCAGTACTTGTCTACTTTTGTACTATCTAATGTGGCTTTACCGAAGTTAGTTGCGTGAATCTTGTTGAAAAAGTCAGAAAAATCATATTAAGTTTTACCTTTGTGTGAACACCAGGGTTAGGCTGACCTCCTTGCGGTGTTCAATAGTAAAGGCGCAGTGTGTAAAGAGCATCAACTTGAATGCCTGGCACCGTGTGGTGGATTCGATCACAGCATGGGTATCAATACAGATGGTAAATACCCCGGCAGTCAGAAAGTTCTCTCCTGGAACAAAATATTTCCTGTTTAGAAATATTCAGCAATATATTGCGAATATCCATAACAATACCTTTGGCAATGACGAAAGGGGAGCTCGGCACGTCTCCGACGTTATCTTCACTTGTACTTGCCTGCAATAATAAAAGTTATGAAGTTAATTATGCAATAAGTAGTCATTAAAACTCCTGTACCCTGGAGTTCAAACAAGCATACGAAGACAATTAAAAAGTTAGACAATATTTTTATTGAACTACAGACATTGTAGATGTGATATAAAATAAAAATAAATAAATATATTTTCTCAATAATAGAAGGTAAATTAAAGCAGCGAATAATTTGAGGAGCAGGCCACTGTCAAATTATTCTCTTACCTTCTGGTAGCTCGAGATGCAGCACCACCTTAGGGCACTATGACACGTTAGGGCTTCCATGACACAAAACCATATAAATCCTTTTGGACTCTTCGTTTTCTCTACAGTCCTATTTTCGTCCTTGGTATCTCGTAGCACTAGCTCAGAGAAGGAACTCTCGGAACACTTTTCTGTGCTGTTCCAATGGGCACTTCATGCAGAATAGGTTCATGTTTTTGTGCAGTGCGGCATACTTCATGAAACGTGGCACAGTCGTCTTGGTGGTGCCAGAGAGACTGCAGATATACATCGCTGAAATAAATAAAAAACTGCAATTACCGAAAGAAATAGAAAAGTCTGTTATAACGGTAAGCACTTCTGTAAAGCTCTAAAGAGAAAGGAAAGGAGGCTAATGCCTGACTGTAACAGACATTTTTGCCAATTCAGAGAGAATGAGTCTTTAACATTAAATGCTATACCTAATTGAAACATATTCCTAATGCTTTCAAGAAGCCTTTAAAGGCATGCGCATTTGCACGGACGTGAGGCTAAGCATGCAGACGAATAACACCAGAGCACGTGGGCGCGCTCAGTGAACCTCCACTGCAGAAAGTCTTTACGCAAGGAATCAACAATGCATGCACAATGACGTTCGCAATGACGGTTGCTTCGCGTCGACTATTTCATTATTTGGGCTAGCGAGCCACCAAGTTGCGATTTCTGTCACACTTTTTTCGTTAACAGGAATTCATTTATAAATGGCACGTGGTGGGGAAATTTGTCCAATGATCTGTATCAATCTGGGAAAACTTGCCACCTGAGATGGAGCAAACTGTCCTTCGTTTTATGAAAAGCAGAGGGTCAATTGGTTTATATTTTTACTGAAAAACTCCTTCAAGTTGAGCTAAGCCATTGGGCCAGAAGACGAGTTGCACTGCCTGCAGGGCCGTAGCCAGAAATTCTTTTCGGGGGAGGGGTTCAACCGCTCTTTATGTAGTATGCTCGTGCGTGCATATTTACACATGCTAAATCTAACAATTAATTGGGGGGGGGGGGTAGAACCCCCACCCTGGTACGCCAATTCCTGCCTATTACGTGCTGTAAACTATACATAGCATGAAATTTGCTTCTCCGCAAAAGAGCAACACAATATATATGTTCAAAATCTATAGAATATTGTGAATGTTTACAAATCGCAGAACATTTCTAATGAGCGATTCGCTTCATTCAAGGAGTGATGCGCTTAAAGAAGTAGATGTTATTTTTTCAGTGGTAATATTAGCGTAATTACAGTTTGTTTCGCATGGCGTCATTTGGCAGGAAACAACACCGTCAAATAAACAAAGCCCATCTGTCGCGTTAGCATGGCTCGCAAAACACACAGACCATTCCGTCATATGCCAGTCGTGTGAGCTGTTCGGGAGCCGCTGTTATCTGCCAAGCTGCTCTTTTTGTGGCCTACATGTCGATAGGGCGGAGGTATAGAACGGATGTCCTTCTAAACCTGTCGACCAAAACGTGAGCATGTTTTTTTTCAAACGCCCTAAACCTCACGCGCGACAGAACGTGCGCCTCAAAGAGCTAAAAAAATTTTCCGTTCAGCGGCGAACACATCTCGAACACACTTGGTTGCGTCATTCAAAATTTGTGTCGGAACTTTTGTTCAACGATGGAAGTGTAATAACTACTGCCGCCAAGCACTGGTGAACAAAACGGGCGAAAGCCAACGAAAGATTCATTCGCCTTTCAATACGCCACTAAAAACAAAGTCCGCCTCTCCGAAAACCGGGATTCTTTAAAGGTAGTCACGATCGATGTCCACAATAAGCCTTCACGCACGGCTAGAACAGCGGCGTCGGCGTTGGTGCTCACTGAGATCACATGTGACATGTGCCACGATTCACCGCCTGTACTACGAGCGCACTTGAGGCCACTTTCCAGAGCTGTTCACGGCTTCACGCCGTTGTGTGTAAACCACAGATAACAACCGCGTATCTAACATGAGCTTCAGCAGGGAACACGCCAATCCGAAACGCGCTGAGTTTCTCCTACCGAGGAGAAGACGTGCTCCACCGCAACGCAGGCGGAATGCGATGACGCAAGGTAGCGCGTGTACACGTCAAGCCCTAAGTGACTCTATCAAGCCCGTGCCCCATTGCCTAGTCAATCGAGGTATCAGTTTACCGAGTGGATGTGCCCCACACGTCCATTCGGTAAACTAGGTTTACCTAGGTTATCTATCTTCCGCCAGGAACTTAAAGCTTCGTAAGGAAGGGCATCCAATGATACTACGCCAAGAAGCTACGCGTTCGCACATTCCCGCCAGCAGGGGCGTAGCCAAGGGGGGGGGGGGTTGGGGGGGTTCAAACCCCCCCCCCGAAATTTTTCAGTTTTGCTTGCGTATATACACACGCACACATACAAACGCACGCACGAACGTACATAAAGTAAGGTTGAACCCCCCCCCCCCCCCCCGAAAAAAATTTCTGGCTACGCCCCTGCCCGCTAGCAATGTTCAAGATACACAGCATTATACAACCAAGCAGAACTTATCATGCAATGACCACTATAAAACACTAAACGCCGTACACCAAGCCACAACATCATTGCTCAGGGCCATGTTCACTATGCAGGAGAAAGCTACCTATTACACGTAGATAAACACACAAAAAAAGGAAACGTTTGCACTTTCACAAAAAAAGAAAGTATTATATGATCTGTAACGTCGCTCGGTTAGCTGAGTTGAGTTATACGCACTTCATTAGTTCTTAGAGGAAGTCGGTACAAGCATCAAGAAAAAAATAGGTGCAGAAACACAGAATACACAGGTTTGATGTAACAAAGAAACAAAGCGGGTAAGGTGAACAAATACCTCTCATTATTCTGTCCAGCGAAACCTCGTTATGGCTGCCCGCAGAGAACGCACATGAAGTGCGCTGCGAACGCTGTAGTATGCGCTCTGCAACCGTCCAAGTACAAATTCGCATACCTTGACGTACGCTGCCGCTAACAGCAAAGAAATAAATGGGGTACAACAGCAGGCGTTCCCTCAAGCACCCAATTACAAGACCTCTTCAGTATTTCTACGAAAGCATGGAAGGCATTCCGGCTCTCGCACAACGTTGTGGTCGCGCGCGCTGCCGACGCAGAGCAGAATTAGAAACTACGCGAGAGCGAATTTCGAAAGCGGGCAGGCATATCAACGAGTTTTTGTTGTAAGAAACCCTAGTTGGAAGCAAACCACTCACCTTTCAATGACAGACGCACAAAAAGCAGGAGCAGGACGGTGCCGTAGCCGCACTTTACACTGTAGCCATGCGTAGCCGCGCTTCGACATGAGCGGTAGCCATCTTGTAAATGTAGGGGCCCGCGAGGCATGAACGTAGAACCGCAGAAAAGGCTATGAATATTAATAAATCAAGATAGCATTGTGGGAATAACAAGAAAAACATGAAATGTTATTTCATGGACATTTGTCATCTTTGAAGTATTTAAAACTGTGGAGGTTCAATTTTGAGTCGTTTGTTTTGCTGAAGGTCACGAATAACAGGAAATTTCGGTTTCTCTTTTTAACAGATTTCCTTCATGGCACATTCGCAGAAAGTTTCTTTCGCGGTACAGAAATTTCATGTATTTTATCTGTAAATTTACAACTATTTTTTACAGTGTATGGCGGAGGAATTCATGGCACGTGTGCCCTGCACTCACTTTTAAAATTACTAGTGACGACGAACCTGGCGTTCTAATATCACATCATTTTCCCACCGTTTAGGGCAAGAAAACGCCTTTTATACATACGCGGAGTATTTTTTCACAGAATGCGCGAGAGGGATCCCAGCGTTTTTATTATTTTTGGTGCTGTACGTTCCCAATAGAACAAACATCGTGACACGAATCTTTCTGGTGCTGATATTTTATGTGCACATAAATTGTGACATTGATTCAAATCTTTTTATGCGTGTTTCTGAATTAAAAGGAGCCCCCACCCCCCTTTCCTTTACTGAAATATAAATAGTATCATGTTTTCACGAGAGAACACGAGAATAATTAGTGGTCTGCGAGCGAACGACCTTCGCTTTTTTTCTAAAAAGTAACATTAGACGAGTTTACCGTATTAACTGCTGCGATGTTTATAGACTGTACTGTACCTCATCAGGCCCTTCATATCAGCTTTATTACGTCTATCTTTTTTTATATGAATTGCCGACAGCTCTACCTACGAAGCAGCCTTGCCGGCTGTGATGAGACAATCGCGTGCCCAATGAGTCGTAAGCTGCGCGGAGAGTCGAAGTACTGTGCGTGAGACTCGGAAATATTCCGTTCCATACATCGCTAACCATGCCATATTTGTAAAGAGGTTCAGAAGGTTCCTTTACTTACCAAACGTTTACAATTCGTTCGCTTCATGTGCGTGCCAGCCTAAAAACTCTACAAAGGCTCGGCTTTGTTCAATTTCACGTTTCACTTACGGCGCCCACTGCCGTCATTATTACACCTGTTTATATGCCCACTTTATCCTTGTCGACGTAGTACGTCATTCGAGCGCGGTTCAGTTTAACTCGCTACTATGAATGTCTTTGCCAAAAAATTCAGTGCCCTCTTACGTATCGTCCGCATCTTTATTGGCTAGAACAGTCGATACCGTTATATTAGAAGGTCTGAAGCATCGCGTACGACAGTGCCCTCTGCCGGGGTTCACCGCCAAACTTTTGTCTCCGTAGATCTTGCCTGGCTACCGTGCTCTTTCTACTGTATCTGTAAGGAGAGTGCCGTCCATTCTGACGAAGGCAAGCACCGTTGTCGAGAAGTTCGCTCTAGGTTGAGACATTTATGTCGCCGTTCACCGAGTGTAAGTGAATGGATTGTTTCATCTTAACACGTCGATTAACAGTTTGAAGAAAACGACTTTTCCAAGATCCCTTTCTGAAGGTGCGAATAATCTTCTCTCTTCCAGTCAGGTCTTGACGTTGTTGATTTGGTTCGTTCTCAACCGGAGGTGCGTTCACGATGCCTTGTCTGATATCCTGCGTGAAGCAAGTAGGCTGTATATGCAAAATTGAATCTTTTTCCAGTTCTTAGTCGAAGTTTATTAATTATTAATTCACCTATACGCATGTATAGAAAAACTCGATTTCAACGTTTTCTGTAATCAGACAACTTTAATTCCTCAAAATATTTTAAAATATTCATCTTTGGGGCAGCAGCGATATTGACCGATCCGTGGGAAGAAGTGCCGCCGTTTCGTCGAGGATCAACTATAGCCCGACCAGTCGCCATCTTGCTCGCGCTTTGTCCAGGCATGTAGGCACAAACCTGTTTCGGCCACGATTGTAACCACCAGAGCCACCTTTGATTATGAACAGAAGTTCTCTAAACATTTCAATTGATTACTTTCGGGTTAATGTTCTCATTGTAAAACTGAAGTCAGCCTGTGATACAATAGTTGCTTCTTGCTTGATATTTTGTGCATAGAACAGGTTTCGAGGAACTCGGAGTAATATTATGGCATGTTACTTCTACGGGAACCCACAAAACCTTCGGTGGTTTGACCTATGAGGGACTTAATATAAGCCATGCAGTGCATAGCTATCCCACTGACCGCTATTCTGTATTGCCATTTTTTTTTTCAAAGCACCAAAACATGTTGACTAGAACAGCAGTGTATTTCTGTGCAAATATTACGCACTCATTTCTCGGAAGTGGCGCAAGGCACAGAGCTTCTAGCGAAATTTTATGGCTTAAGTAGCGACTAGTTTCAATTCTGCATTTCCAACATGCCACCCCCCCCCCCCCCCCCGTACATAAGTCTCATTTAGCAAAATGTTGCGACGTACACTCCCATTTGATGCCACATTCTCATTAATGACAAAAATCCATAAACAGGGGGCGGGGGCTCGAACCGACGTTTCGACAAGTGGATTTGCCTTCTTAAACCAGTTCCAGCCTTGAAGAAGACAAGTTCGCTTGTCGAAACGTCGGCTCGAGCACCCACCCCTTGTTTACGGATTTTTTCATCGCAAGCTTCCCTCTTCCACTTCCTGCCGTTTTTTGGATTCTCATGAATGTAACACGTATGCAAAAGAAACACGACATTTTACTAACAACAATAATGGTGTAATTTGGATTAGTCCTGTCGTGGTGCGCGAATGAGAACATGTATTTTTTTTATTGAAACGAGACATTAACCACGGTTTTCTTTCTCAGCGTAGCTCCCGGAAAGCGTGCGCTCGAAGAAATGAAGTGGTCGGGTTTTACGTGTGAAGCCTACATACAGGTCTTGGCATTGAGCGACGCAGCAGCGTGTTTAACGATTTAATTTAATCCCCCGATAAATATTCTCGAATATCTCGCGTTGCTGCTGCGCGTCGTAAAGAAGATTACAGCCTGCAACAAGTCGCTCCAGTGGCTCAACCGTTGAAGATGCACGGGCAGGAAGTGATGCATACGTGTGTGTCAGCAGCTGCCAACTTTTAAAATTGTCATTCAATGTATGTAATTGGCAATGCACGCAACTTGGTCTTTTCTTTACGCGTCCATGGTAGGTGGGAGAATTGTTGATGTCGCCCTGCTTCCCTACGTTGCGTATCATGCGTTGGCAACGTTTTTGTAGATTGTGCGGTACCGCCCGCTAATTGAACACGAAGCGGAATGCAGAAAGCGTGGTGCAACCATGCAGAGTTCTGTTGGGTTGGTCGGACTAGTAGCCGGGGTTAATTTATTGCTTTCATGAAACGTTCAGGCGAGCGCCCACGCAGGCATACGCGATCAAACGCAGATGCTTTTTAGCCTTCTCATTTCCATGCGATTGATTTTTCTCGTAACCAGCGTTTCCAAAGTCGGTAGTCTGTCATGAATTATGCAACCTTAACTGTGACGGCGTAAGAGTACTGCTCAGCCCCTATAAAACGCGGCGACGCATAAGTCACGTGAGCGCGGTGACGCAGGTTGGCAGCTCATTTTTCAGCTGATAATTGAGAGCTCCTGTCAAAAGAGCGCCGTAACAGGTTAGATTGCCATAACGAGGTGCGCGCAAATTTAATGAGGAAGCTGTCGAATGACACGCAGCTTTCATCTCCGTTTTGAGAAATTGCCCAATGTCGTGCACCGAGGCAGTAGCGCCGTGTTTGCTTGACAAGAACGCTTACTTCCATTGGCGGGAAGTGGATTCGAATCCGAGTCGCCGCTCTCTGGCCTTGTAGAGACTAGCGACGTTCCTTTAACACGATATCGTTCTGCAAGTATTGCAGTCACTTCATTGCAATCAGAACGCAAATATTCCGTGAACAGCTATTGTGACAGCTGTAAAGACGATGATGATAAAGGAAGGGATGTTGGGCACGTTGGTCATCCATATTGAAACACAGAAGACCTCAGTGCTTGTACGTGTGTAAATGCTTTATGGTGGGGCCAAATGACGTTGTTTATAATCAAATACAGAAATACAGTTGTGTGAACAGTAACAGTACTCCCGAAACTCCCGCGTTTTAATTTCGAACTGAAACGCACGAAAAACAAAAAGCAGCGTCAGTGCCGATATGCCTTTATTTTGTAATACACCTCAAACTTGGGCAAGGTGTAGATCAACAGCAGAACTAACTGTCAGGCTGTGGTGCTGTAAAGGCAAAACGCCAGTTCTACTCTCATACTTAATCTATAATGCTGCGAATTAAAACTAAACAGTTCTGGATCGTTATTAACCCCTCCCACTGTAAGTCCACATATAAGTGCGAGATAAACACAGCGCGCTCGTTCGAGAAGACAGTCATTCAGTGACTCAAATATTTCTGCTTTGCGTTCACCACCAAACACGATGACAACGTTTCAGATTTTACATTCTTTGACCGTTCACTTGAAATTACTTTTAGGCACTATTGAAAAAAGCCATTGATTCAGTAAAAACCAACTTCATCCCCAGGCATCGACGGTGCCAACGCCGGAGTTCTGACTAGCACCAAGTCCTTTTCGAGTACCAATCTGCGCCATGTAGCCTAGCTCTCCCTCTCTCTCCTGTAGCTGGTGTGGTGCGTGGGGTTGGCATGATTATCCCATCCGCCAAAAAGGGCGCGACATTTTCACGTTAAGAAAGGGAAAATAGACAACCACCCGTTTGTAGCACGAAGCCACAAGGAAATCCATACGGATTTCTCAGAAAGAAAGCCTCTTAGTTGCCGAAAAATTCGTCCTGGTCCGGGGATCGAACCCGGGACCAACGCCTATCCGGGGCGGTCGCTCTACCAATTGGTAGAGCGACCGCCCCGGATAGGCGTTGGTCCCGGGTTCGATCCCCGGACCAGGACGAATTTTTCGGCAACTAAGAGGCTTTCTTTCTGAGAAATCCGTATGGATTTCCTTGTGGCTTCGTGCTACAAACGGGTGGTTGTCTATTTTCCCTTTCTTAACCCTTCCGCCACCTTGCGGGTTTCCGCAGAACTGATTTGCAATATTTTCACGTTACTACCGTCCAATCTTAAAACAGCGTAGCGCTCGGAAGAAGGAGGAATAAACATTTTAATCGAAGGAAACAATCACTACGAAGTATGAAAGATGTCGAGATGAAAAGAGAGAGATACAGAGAGATTCTAAAATGAGAGAGAGGCAGGCAGTTCAACTGAAATCGCAGCAACGAAAAAACATTGCGCGCGAAAAAACATTGTCACGTGGTCGTGACGTCGACGAATACAGCAGCAGGCCTTTGCAGGGTGAAACTGTTCATTTGGCCGAACTTGTCGCCGGAAAATAAGAACTAGCACTACAGCAATACACGCTGTACAATGATAGCGGCGAACAGGGCGTCGTCCGTCGATCAATTGACAAGCGGTCATGCGCGTCGGCTTTTATACAGGCGCTATCGAACTTTCCAGCAATATCGCCGGTGGCGGCGTAATCTATAGACAAAGCTGGAACATTCGCGTGCGGGGCGCAACCTTAACAAACCGATCTACTACAATCGCGACGCTTCTAGAACACTACTTCGCGGACAGCGTCGAGCGTTGATAACCGTCCCTGCCGGTCAAACACGAATACATCAAAACAAGACAAGAAGTGGGCGTGGCATTGCCCGCCTCTGAAAAAGCATCGTCCCGGTGCTTGTGAAAGAACATAGAAGGGAAAAAAAAAGCAAGTGCATACACAAATAAATTACAATAACAAAGGGAAAAAATAGAGTCCCCAGGCTCGCTAACGCGCAAAAAACGGCTTAAGGCGCACGACATGGACGACTTCAGGTCGCGCGCGGCGCCGCTGAGAGTTCGTAATGCCGTCAGGGACAACCTCATAGTCGAGTACGCCGAGGCGTCGAAGTACCCTGTACGGTTCGAAGTATCGTCGAAGAAGCTTCTCACTAAGTCCCCGTCGGCGTATTGGCGTCCATACCCATACACGGTCACCGGGTTGGTATTCCATGTGGCGTCGTCGAAGCTTGTAGCGGCGGCTGTCAGTCGTCTGCTGGTTCTTGATCCGTAGTCGGGCGAGCTGTCGTGCTTCTTCGGCGCGCTGTAAGTAAGCGGCGGCTTCGAGATTTTCTTCGTCGGTGACGTTGGGTAGCATAGCGTCGAGCGTCGTCGCCGGGCTTCTTCCGTAGACCAACTTGTACGGCGTCATCTGCGTCGTTTCTTGGACGGCCGTGTTGTAAGCGAAGGTCACGTACGGAAGGACGGCGTCCCACGTCTTGTGCTCAACGTCGACGTACATGGCCAGCATGTCGGCGATGGTCTTATTTAGACGCTCGGTGAGGCCATTGGTCTGTGGGTGGTAGGCGGTGGTGCGGCGGTGGCTCGTCTCGCTGTATTTCAAGATCGCCTGAGTTAGGTCCGCAGTAAAGGCGGTACCTCTGTCTGTTATGAGGACCTCTGGGGCGCCATGACGCAAAACGATGTGCTCCACGAAGAACTTGGCTACCTCGGCGGCACTGCCTTTGGGCAAGGCCTTTGTCTCGGCGTAACGGGTGAGGTAGTCAGTTGCTACGACGATCCACTTGTTGCCGGAAGTCGACGTCGGGAACGGCCCCAGTAAGTCCATCCCGATTTGCTGGAACGGCCGGTGAGGTGGTTCGATTGGCTGCAGAAGTCCGGCTGGCCTAGTCGGCGGTGTCTTCCGTCGCTGGCAATCTCGGCAAGTGTTAACGTAGTGGGCGACGTCGGCAGGAAGGCGTGGCCAGTAGTATTTTTCCTGTATCCTCGCGAGCGTGCGGGAAAAGCCGAGGTGGCCAGCCGTCGGGTCGTCGTGCAGGGCCTGCAGAACCTCTGGTCGCAGTGCCGAAGGTACAACGATGAGGTAGTCGGTCCGGGCCGGAGAGAAGTTCTTCTTTACGAGGACGTCGTTTTTCAAGAGAAATGACGCCAATCCCCGCCTGAATACTTTTGGAACAACGGCGGTCCTGCCCTTGAGGTATTCCACAAGGCCCCTGAGTTCCGCGTCGGCTTGCTGTCGTTGAGCGAAGTCGTCGGCACTTACGGTTCCCAAGAAGCAGTCATCATCGTGGTCGTCCTGCGGCGGTGCGTCGACGGGGGCACGAGACACGCAGTCGGCGTCGGAGTGTTTTCTTCCGGACTTGTAAACGACGGTAATGTCGAATTCTTGAAGTCTTAGGCTCCACCGTGCGAGGCGACCTGAAGGGTCCTTCAAGTTGGCTAGCCAACACAAGGCGTGGTGGTCGCTCACAACTTTGAAGGGCCGGCCGTAGATGTAGGGGCGAAACTTCGATGTAGCCCAGATGATGGCCAGACACTCCTTTTCTGTTGTGGAATAGTTGACTTCTGCCTTTGATAGCGACCGGCTAGCATAACTGATCACCCTTTCCAATCCGTCCGTCTTCTGCACAAGGACGGCGCCGAGTCCTACGCTGCTTGCGTCGGTGTGGATTTCCGTATCGGCGTGCTCGTCGAAATGCGCAAGTATCGGAGGCGTCTGCAGGCGTCGTTTCAATTCTTGAAATGCCTGAACTTGCGACGTTTCCCACCTGAATTCGACGTCGGCCTTCGTGAGTTGCGTCAGTGGCTCCGCGATCCGTGAAAATTCCTTGACGAAACGTCTGTAATAGGCGCACAAGCCGAGAAAACGGCGTACGGCCTTCTTGTCGGTGGGCGTCGGGAAGTCAGCGATGGCAGCTGTTTTACGCGGGTCCGGGCGAACACCACTCTTGCTGATCACATGACCCAAGAACAAGAGCTCCTCGTACGCGAAGCGGCACTTTTCAGGCTTCAAAGTGAGTCCGGAGGTCTTGATTGCTTCAAGTACAGCTTCAAGGCGCCGAAGGTGTTCGTCGAAGTTTGGGGAAAACACAACAACGTCGTCCAAGTACACGAGGCACGTCTGCCACTTCAAGCCGGCTAGTACTGTATCCATAACCCGTTGAAAAGTCGCAGGTGCCGAGCAAAGAGCAAAAGGCATGACCTTGAACTCAAACAGGCCGTCTGGCGTTATAAAGGCAGTCTTTTCTCGGTCTCTCTCGTCGACTTCTATTTGCCAGTAACCGGTCTTGAGGTCCATCGACGAAAAGTACTTTGCATTGTGTAATCGATCCAGGGTGTCGTCTATCCGGGGAAGGGGGTACACGTCCTTCTTCGTGACCTTGTTCAGGCGACGATAATCGACGCAAAAACGGAGAGTCCCATCCTTCTTCTTCACTAGCACCACGGGGGATGCCCACGGACTCTTCGACGGCTGGATGATGTCGTCGCGTAGCATTTCGTCGACCTGTTTCTTCACGGCCTCCCGTTCCCGCGTCGAAACCCGGTAGGAACTCTGACGAAGTGGTCGAGCATTTTCTTCTGTTATAATGCGGTGCTTAGCAAGGGGCGTTTGTCGGACCCGCGATGACGACGAGAAACAGTCCTTGTTTTTCTGCAGAAGGCATCGAAGCTGTTGCTGTTGGCGAGCGGGAAGATTTGGGTTTACGTCGAAGGGTGGCTCAGCTGTTGGGGCAGTCGTCGTAGCTTCGTCGTAATCCGAAAAGGCAAATGCATCGCTGACGGCCAAAATTTCTTCGATGTATGCAATCGTCGTGCCCCTGCTCAGGTGTCTGTATTCTTGGCTGAAGTTCGTTAGCATCACGCTTCCTTTTCCTTCGTGCAACCGAGCAATGCCCCTTGCAACGCAAATGTCACGGTCTAGTAGCAAACGCTGATCGCTCTCGATGACACCTTCGATTTCTTCAGCTTTTACGGTGCTGACGGGAATTATGACGCTGGAGCGAGGCGGGATGGTCACCTGCTCTTCTATCACATTCAATGCATGGTTGCCTGGCATCGCGTGGGGCGGGAGCGCTTTGTCTGAGGTCAGTGTTATCGACTCAGACCTCAGGTCGATGACGGCGCCGTGGTCACTTAGGAAGTCCATTCCAAGTATCACATTCCTGGAGCAGTTCTGTATGATTACAAAGCTCGCAGGATAAGTCCGGTTATTGATAGTGACTCGCGCCGTGCAGACACCAATTGGCGTTATCAGATGGCCTCCAGCGGTCCGGATCTCGGGGCCTTCCCAAGCAGTCCTAACTTTCTTCAACTGTGCTGCGAACGGCCCACTGATGACGGCATAGTCGACTCCAGTATCGACGAGAGCAGTGACGATGTGGCCGTCGATCAGAACGTCGAGGTCGCTAGTCCGGCGTCTTGCGTTGCGGTTACGTCGCGGCGTCGGGTCACGGCTGCGTCGATTTGCACCGCTGCTTCCGCGTTGCGTCGTCAGGTCTGCTTCCGGTCGCAAAGTTCCGTCTTCAGGACGTCGTTCGGCGTGCGGCGGGGGCTCGGAGCTTCGTCGCGGCGTCGTCGTCGACGGCGGAGGATCTTCAGCATTTCGTTGTTCAGCAACCGCACCTCCATCGGTTGCTGCCCTTAGTTTTCCGGATACGGGCTAGGCGACCGGCCCAGATTTGGGCCAGTGTACTGCCGGCGGTGCGGTGACATGTACGGCCGGGCGATGGTGAGCGGGAAGGTCGTCGTTCTTGCCACTGTGTTCCGGTGAGGTAATCGTCGATGTCGCGAGGCCGTTCGCCTGGCTGCGGGCGCGGCGCGTTGACGGCGAATCCGCGTAGCCCCATCTGACGGTACTGGCAGCGGCGGTACGTGTGGCCGGCCTCCCCGCAGTGGTAGCAGAGCGGGCGGTTGTCAGGGGCGCGCCAGACATCGGTCTTCCTCTGGGTGTAGCGCTGGCCGACAGGTGGGCGGTAGGGCTTCGGTGGCGGCGGCGGCGCCTGGCGACGGTACTGCGGCGGTGTGTCGTCTTGGCGTGGACGTGGAGGAGGAGCATGACGGCGGGCTGCAGCAGCATAGCTCATAGCTTGCGGCTGCGGCTCTACTAGCTGAGGCGCACCGAGTGAATGCTGGATCTCCTGGCGCACGACGTCGGCGATGGAATCTACTTGAGGTTGCGACGAAGGTAGAAGTTTTCGCAGCTACTCTTCCACGATTGCTCGAATCGTCTCACGCAGGTCGGCGGATCCTAGCGCTTGAACGTCGGCGTAGCTTGTGGTCGAGAAGCTGCGGTTGTATTGCCGTGTTCGCATCTCAAGCGTTTTCTCGATTGTTGTTGCTTCGGAGACAAATTCTTGGACGGTATTCGGCGGATTCCTCATAAGGTCAGCGAAGAGCTGTTCCTTTACTCCTCGCATGAGGAAACGAACCTTCTTTTCTTCAGGCATGTTGGGGTCAGCATGGCGGAACAGCCGGGTCATTTCTTCCGCGAAGATGGTCACGTTTTTGTTCGGGAGCTGAACCCGTGTCTCCAGCAAGGTTGCGGCCCTTTCCTTTCGGACGACGCTCGTGAACGTCTCTAAAAATGCACTGCGAAAGAGATCCCAGGTTCGAAGCGTGGACTCCCGGTTCTCGAGCCATGTCCTTGCTGCTTCCTCCAGGTAGAAGTACACGTGGCGCAGCTTGTCGTCGGCGTTCCAGTTGTTAAATGTTGAGACCCTTTCGAAGGTCTCGAGCCAGGTTTCCGGGTCTTCGAATGACGACCCGCGGAAAGTTGGCGGCTCCTTGGGCTGCCGGAGAAGTATCGGCGCAGGCTGCACGGGGTCGGTCATCGTCGCTGCGGTCGGTGTTGGGACCTGGGGCTGCCTGGTGTTTTCGGGAAGGAGCCCGTACTCTGGCTGCAGTCCCTTCTGCCTGCGGCTTGTTCGACGATCCGGGTTTTCTTTGCCGTCGTCCTCCTCGCGGCTTGGGCTTGGGTCAGCGCTTCGCGGTGGCGTCCGGATCATGAAGCAGCACCTCCACCAGATGTCACGTGTTCGTGACGTCGACGAAGACAGCAGCAGGCCTTTGCAGGGTGAAACTGTTTATTTGGCCGAACTTGTCGCCGGAAAATAAGAACTAGCACTACAGCAATACACGCTGTACAATGATAGCGGCGAACAGGGCGTCGTCCGTCGATCAATTGACAAGCGGTCATGCGCGTCGGCTTTTATACAGGCGCTATCGAACTTTCCAGCAATATCGCTGGTGGCGGCGTAATCTCTAGACAAAGCTGGAACATTCGCGTGCGGGGCGCAATCTTAACAAACCGATCTACTACAATCGCGACGCTTCTAGAACACTACTTCGCGGACAGCGTCGAGCGTTGATAACCGTCCCTGCCGGTCAAACACGAATACATCAAAACAAGACAAGAAGTGGGCGTGGCAATATTAAAAAAACAAGAAAAACCCAGGAAGGTGCCGAGCGGGAGTACTACAGCCTATTCAACAGAATGAAATGAAAATTCGTGAGCTTGCTAGTGAAGACATAAAATTCTTGTGGAACGCACCAAGTTTACAGCGCACGCGACTGCACCGACTGTACCCGTGTTGTCGACTTCGGCCTCCGCCCGGACTCTCTCGACTCGAGGCAACGGGGCTTTGCCGACTGTGGCTTGGTGTCGCTTTCACCAAATCTTTTGCCTTCCGAATCAGCATGGAAAGCAGTGCTGCTTGCGACCGCTGCGGCAGCGAAGACACTATAGAGCACGTTCTTTGTCGCTGTCCTCGCTACAGCGCGCACAGACTGCCGTTGGCCCGTCTTGACGACAGACCTCTGTCGGAACAGTCAGTGCCAGAATGCCGACCCGAGCTGTTGTCGCACCAGAAATTAATTAAGGCCTTACCGAACATTTTTTTTTTGTCGAGATGAAGAAAATCAGCATTATAAAGCGCTTGTATTGTGTGGATGGTTGAGTGTATATAATTCACTCAAGTACACGAAAAAGTCTATCCTACAACAACAACAGCAACAACAACAACAACAACAACAACAACAACAACAACAACAACAACAACAACAACAACAACAACAACAACAACAACAACGACAACAACAACAACAACAACAATATTAACAATAACAATAAAAACAGCAAGAATAATAACAACAATAATGTTGTTGAATGTTCAAGCTTTTCTTTCACAGCCGGCAGGATTTTACTAATAAGCAATTAGTCCTGTGTTTTCGATCAGCTCCCTGTTGCTTTTGAAAATATTTGACATTCTTTCAGATTTATTGCATATTCTAAGCTAAATAACTGAAAATCAAACAAAATAACAGGACAACGTTTTGTGTCCCACGCGTCTACATTTTTCAAACGCTCTGCTAGGGGGCTTGCAATTTAAAGCAGCGCAAAATATATTCTACGAAAACCTTTATCATAGATTTTTCTTTCTCATCATAGACTGTACTGTTCAAAATTCCGCACAGATGTTGCCATGACGATGCCGCGCTGCGCAGCGTGTTGTGTGCACCAAAAAAAAAAAATAGAAAATTGCCCCGCGAGGAATAACGGATACGCTAATTGGATGTTGGGCAGGGGGACGTTTAACGGAAGCGTCTTTATTGACTAGCGCTGCGGCCAATGTATGCAGGCCAATCTCACGCCAGTGTAGCGCTCGCGAGGGGACAAATTATACCGCCGAGAAATGAGGACATGCATCTTTGGTCAACTTTAAGCCGATAAAACTTTGCTTCGCTGTCGATGCTCGCCTTTCCGCCACTATAATTAAATGGTAGCGCGAAAAATATTGTCCCACAAGCAAGAGCTACAGCGCGTGAAGTTCGAAATAATCGTTTTCTTTCGCAGTGTTGCCTTAGAAAGTGTTTTGTTTTCGTATACGCTACAAGAAGACGCGTTTTCAACGATGCACCGGGGTCTAAGGACTTCCGAAGAAATGATAAAATGCTTGACTTTTTTTTTTTATTCTTAAGTTCAGCATGCCTGCCACGAAGTGCAGCTGCTGCGAAAATTCCATCTTAGTTCTCATCATGTGCGGTCATGCAGAATTTCACCTAACCACATTTCCTCAAATCCATACACGTGGAAGACCAGATGGCTGAGCGAGTTGTTAAGGATTCATGGTTTTAAAGTTTGATTAAAGCTAGAAAGCACGGGCGCGACACGAACAACATGAACAACGCAAACTCCGTTTTTGTCGTTTTTGACGTTTTATCTAGCGTCTGTGCCTGCATATAGCCTTTAACATCATGAACCATAAATAGATTTGATCTCACGTAAGTAAAAAAATAGCTGAAGGTTTTCTCTTAAGAATACGCCTCAGCTGAATATTGACTAAAGTAAAAAGAAATAAAACGTGCATGATGGAAGAAGTTTCAACAACTGAAAACACTGACTTGGGCCCTTCTAATCGCTTCAGTAAGATGTTCACTGAAATTTTTCATTGATCGTGTGCGTCATGCTTTGTTAAAGAAATGCGCCACAAAAATTAAAACAGCTAGTTGGGGAGGGGGGGGGGGTTAAAGTGGAAATACAAAAGTATGGACTAATACTGTAGAACACGCGGAAAAGTCTAAAGAGTGTACGTATCAGAAACTGAAAGAAGAGAGAGCGATAATAAAACGAGAGAAAGGCAGGGAGGTTAACCAGAATTGTAGCATCCGGTTTGCTACCCTACACTAAGGGGAGGGGGAAAGGGAAAGAAAGATGGAAAGGACAGCGGAGAGAAGAGCAGGCGCGTGATAAAAAAAAAGGTATAAACAAAAGGAAGCTGTAGAGCGGGAGTGCTACAGCCTATTCAATAGGCCACTGGCACGCAAAAAGTTCAGTAAGGACCTAAATGATTTTCGCTGTGCAGACAGTTCGGGTCGGCATTCCAGCACTGCCTGTTCCGACAGGGGTCTGTCGTCAAGGCGGGCCAACACAGCAGCTAGCGACAGTCTGTGCGAGCTGTAGCGAGGGCAGCGACAAAGAACGTGGTCTATCGTTCGCTGTCACACTGGCTGCAAGTAGCACTCTCTGCCATGCCGATTCGGAAGGCAAAAGATTTGGTGAAAGCAACACCAAGCCACAGTCGACAAAGCACCGTTGCCTCGAGTCGAGAGAGTCCGGACGGAGGCCGAAGTCGACGACACGGGTCCAGTCTATGCAGTCGTGTGTGCTGTAAACTTGGTGTGTTCGACAATGCTTTTATTTCTTCATTGGCAACCTCTCGGATTTTCATCGCAGCATCCGTTCTTGATAACGGGATGGATTCTTGTACGCCGTCTTCGTGTGCAGTTCGAGCAGCAGCGTCGGCATGCTCGTTGCCCAATATGCCGCAGTGACTTGGAAGCCACTGAAAGGTGATGTCGTGTCCTTGCACGAAGAGGTGATGGAGCAGCTTTCTAATTTCCAACACGAGTTGCTCGTGAGGCCCACGGCGTAAGGCGTATATCAGGCACTGTAAAGCTGCCTGGGAGTCCGTGAACACGCTCCCTTTCTTGGGTGGTTGGTCATAAATTACTCTAAGTGCGCTACGCTGAGCAGCAAGTTCCGCAGCTGTCGATGTAGTCTGGTGGGATAGCCTAATCTTCACGGTGGTTGTTCTTGCAGGAAAGATCACCGACCCTGCAGACCCATCCACGGTAGTTGAGGCGTCAGTATATAGATGGCTATGCTCGCTGTACGTCTCGTACAACAAAAGAAGAGAAAGCTGCTTGAGCGCTGGTGACGAAAGCTGTGCTTTTGACCTTACACCTGGAACCGTGAGTCGAACTTGTGGATGAGTCATACACCATGGGGGAGTTGTAACTCTTGCTGGAGCTGTATATCCTGTTGGTAGGCGTGTACGGTAGGACAGGACTGTCTGACAAAATGAGGCACGAGGTCGGTCTTCAGGCAGAGAGGCTAAATGATGGGTAGGGGCGCGAGCAAGATGCCTCACGTGTGCTCTGAGCGCTTTCATTATAATATGCGTCTTGGCCGGGTAGTCGTTTGCAATCGCAATGGTCTCAGCTGTTGACGAACATCGCGGTAGCCCCAGACAAACTCTAAGAACCATAGCCTGAACGCTTTCGAGTGTGCGAATATTGGTTCTGCAGGTATTGGTCAGCACAGGCAGGCTGTATCGCAAATAGCCGAGAAAAAGCGCCTTGTACAGTTGCATCATTGCATGTACTGAGGTCACAATACAACTGAAAGAAAAAATGCGTTACAGACTTGCGTCGGAATAACACGCCAATATCGGTGCACGCGAGTAAGGAGGAAGTTGATTATGGTGACAAACACTGTCACAAATTAGCGTGTTATAAAGCGCGCGCGCGGCCGCTTTCAAGCAGCTGCGCGACAGAACGGCGCGAGTCGCGCGCCCAAGAAGCGCGAAAGACGAAAAAACAAGCATCAAAAGACGCCGGCGCGCCGCATTTTCCTCACCCACTCGAGCCAGACGCAGTCAACACGATCGAACGCCCGGCAAAGCCTGGATCTTTCTAGAAGGAAGGGGGGACGCAGCACCGAGCGATGCCGCCGCGATTCGAACCTACGAGAAAGCTCTCGCCCTTTCTCTAGCCTCAGCTGTACTGCACGCCGAAGAACTCTCCCGACGCTTCTAGAAACCGGGGGAGAAGGGATAAAAGCGTGCGACGACGACCAGGCAGCGGTGCAGACAGTCAGCGAAGGAGTGAGCGAGTCAGTCGGCCCGGATATGGTGAAGTTACGCTAAGTGTGGCTCCGTTAGCCAAAGAAGACGTGTTTATGATGGTGTGCGGTCAGTCGATCGTCGATTTGGAAGAATCCGATGACGACACCGTGTGAGCCGTGAGAAGTCACGACGACGGTTGAGCTACGACGATCAACGCTGGAGCTGGCGTGAGTGTTTCCTTGAAGAGAAGCATTCGATTACCGTCCAAGTATTGTGGACTGGATACGCCATTATCTATTCAGGACTTTAACTGTCGTTGAATAGTTGTAATGCATGCGATTGCATTCGTAGCGTGTGATCTGTTTGTTTAGCTCCCGTTGTGTAAACACCATCTGAATTATATTGTGAAGTTGTAACTGATACCAGCCGAGTGTGCATGTGTTTGTATTATTTGTATTGCCTTAACTGAGAATATATTTCGTTTTTGTTTGTGTTGTCGACTCTCGGCTCTGACTCGGTCTTTGTACCACAACCGGCGTTCGCTGGCGCACCAAAGGACCAACTCTAAATTGTCCGCGCTTTCGTGGTGCGTTTTCGGAGGGCCGTGACGCCAGCCCTTAGAATCCGCCCGGCGATTGCCGTCCCCATTAACGGGATCAGTGACAAACACATAAAGGGGCACTCTCTAAAAATGTAAAAGAAAATCTCGGTAGTCAAAGAACGTCATCAAGCAAGTAATTTTGTTCAAGACTTCGCTTATTTTTCTTGAAAAATGACACGTTTACCCACTGGTTAACTCTTCCTTCACCACCTACGTGGTATTGCCGTTCTTTTGTCTCTATTTTATCATTCATTATCTTAAAGGGGCCGGCAACACTCATGGTCAGGAAACGCCGCCGATCGGTAGTCGATGCTTCTGAGAACGTGTGAGCCAAATATAATAGCCCAGCACGCGGCCTGGAATTTACAATTAATTCCCAAAGTCAGCTGGAAATCGCTCGCTCTTCTCTCGACAAATGATGCCGTAATAAAAAAATGACCGCGTCATAAACACTTAGTCCCCACGGCCGTTGGCTAGGGTGGCTGTTTTGAGCATCGTGTGCTGCATAGTTACCGCGGCCGCCGTGGGATGCCGCGACGTGCCCGCGCGCGCGCTCGCGATCTCACTGAAAGTAAGCCGCGCGTTGAAAAAAAAAAAAAACAAACAAACCATAGTTGATCCCTACGTCATAGGAATCAGTATAACACGGAGGTGAACCGTGTCTGCACATGAGTATAGTCGATTGTTTCTTGTACATTGGTGTATCAGAGTTTGCACAATGTCTGTTGGAGTTTGGCAGCTTTACCATCGTTTGACCTGCCTGCCCCCACGCAGACGCCTAAGTGGCACATGTCCATCCCGACGACTAATTCTAAAGATCACGATTTAACCACTGTGTTAGCTGAAGTAGTTAACACAAACTTGGACACGGCATATGCTGAATCTCGCGCAAAGATGGCCTCAACAAACACACAGCTCGATATGCACTCATTCAAAGCGTCGTCATTTAACAAGAGAAACTCCAAAGTGTGCGCTCCACAGTAACTGGGTAATCTACATCTGTGCTCGTGCATAGACCACACCGCGTTCAGAAACGCGAGAGGCAGAGTTCGTAGCTTGAGCCATGAACGCGGGAAGGCGTTCCGCTTCCCGCTGGCGTGTCTCCCCAGCACCGAAAGGCTCCGTTGCGCTGAAACTATCGAAGTGCTCCCTGTCGGCGCTTGTTAGTGTCATGATGCAGTACTTCACTTCACTGATCCCAGACGGCGACGCCGCCCCCCGCCAACCTAGATCATTGTGAAAGGGAGTATAGTGTGTGAGGTGTAAGGCGCGTTTGTGAAGCCTCATGCATGTGCGTCGATAGCGCAGTGGATAGAGCGCTCCGCTCCTATCGGTGCGGACCGGGAGATAGTGGGTTCGACTTCCCGGCCATCCAAATCAACGAAACTTATTCTTCTGGTTTTTCTTTTTGCCATCTGTTCGTGTGCATTTTACCAACGTCACATCTGCGATGAAAATGATGTCACTGAAATATTGCTGGACCCCGGCATAAAACACTTTCGTATAAAAAAAAAGAAAAGATAGTGCTCCATATCACGACGTGCGCTGACGAACGGGCGTAGCTTCCTTCCCCTTGTCATCACCCCCCTCCCCCTCCGTAGCCTTCAGCGCGCTCGCTAGTACGAGAGGAGAGAGAAAGCGCTTCAAGCGTGCGACGAATCCCTGCAACTCCGCTCGTACTTGACGGATCCTAAAAATTCTTGCGGCAGTCGATTCGTGAGGCAATAAAATCCTTTAGTAAAGTCATTCGATGATTACTTGGAGAAGTGTTTTCCATTCCACCGGCCACTTGTCCAAACGCGTTTTACTATTATGGCTGTGCGGGTACGCAAACAGCGTTGCAAGCGCCGCTGCTGTGCATGACATACCTGCCTCGCCAAGTTTGGCGAGGTGTCATTTCATGTACACCCTCTCCACTTCCGAGCAAGCGTACAACGACCCTCCTCACCTTCTTCCCCTCCGAGTAAGCCTCTCTCGCCACTCTCGGCGAGGCGCAGCCCTTTCCCTTCCTACCGAGCCTTACTCTCGCCACACCGCAAGGCCCCGTGACCAGCGTGCCCCACTCCCTACCAGTGCCACTCTCTACTTGCCTCGGTCTCGCCACACTGCCGAGATCTGCCGAGCGTTACGACGGCTCACGGCGAAGAGTCGACTAAGAACAGCTCTGCTATTAAAAAGCTTCGCCATGAACTCAACTGTATGTATATCGCTTAAACCGGCTAGAACTCGTATATTTATTGGTTTATGCTGCCTGGAAATCTTTAAACAAACCAACGTCGATATAATGTGCAATACCGAATCAGCGCATGGCATGTGACAAGCTCTAGTAGACTTTAATGATGCTGAAGTGCTGCCCGAGTGTTCCCTGCAAAGGCAGATATGCCACCATTATCAACAGCAGCATGGAGATACGTTATAGGCACTTGTGAGGCCCTTGTACTTGAAGAGTGAGTAAGCGCGACTAGACAGGGACGAAGAAAGAAAACAGACATGGACACACACACTTTGCAAATCATGCCGGATGAAAATTTTTGCTGAAAGGCGACTCAATGACGCTGATCACGGGAAAAGTGCGTGCAGTGTTTGAAGCTCTAGGCAGCGCAGTGTCCAGATGGTTTCCTGTTGATAATCCTTACGTCTTTACACCCCCAATCAGCGCACAATTTTTATGCCACGTTCAGTGAGATGTTACTATAGGGGCGATTAGGCGGGGCGCCTTAGCAGAAGCATCCAAGAAAGTTCCGCTTCACCGGCCTGCAGGTAGAAATTGCACGAACACTTCGGAATTAAATGCCAGAGACGCCCCTTTGTATGTTTTCGGACATTAATAAAAGAAGTGCTTATCGCTCTTTAAAACAGGCAATTTCAAATTCGTGTTTATTATACAACAAAAAATGGTCATGATATTTGTGAATACATCTTGATAAAATATTTAAAATTCAAGTGTTTCTGCTTCCCTGCCGTGCTGTAGTTTGCCAATCTCTTTATTGAAAACATGCTCTGCGGTGATAACCGGAACCCTGCTAGGGTACCTCTTTGTGAACAGCAAGATACTTTCCAATACTTGACTTTCTCTTCGAGCACGTAGGCAGGATACTGCATGTTTGTGTGGGGTACTCTCCTCATTAGGTCGGCTCGCTTTTATGACTGAGCAGCTTGGTCTGGCTCCTAACATTCATATATTTGTTGGTTGGTTTCTTTATTGGGTTTTGATGTCTCAAAGCGATTCAGGCCACGAGATACGCCGTTCTGGAGGGCACCGCATCATTTCGATCGCCTGGGGTTATGTACGGACATTATGTAATTGACATTGTACAGTGCAAGCACGTTTCATTTTCATCCAAATGCGACTGCCGCTGTCGGGATCGAGCCTACGTCTTTCGGGTCTGCAGCCGAGCGCCGTCGCCACTGAGCCACCGCGATGGCGCATTCATAACTTTGTATGTGCCAGCCTCATTACAATGATTTGTCCCCTCTTTCTGACGTGTTCCAGGGTGTCAGAATTTCTAAAACTTCCAGCAGAGTACCTCACGTTAACTGCGACATGTAATATTATACTCGAGAGAATGACAGAGCAGTCCTGCGGAATCCCGCAAGGTGTGAGAGCGATTGTGAAAGGGAAAATTGGCGTCCAGCCATTTGTAGCGCAGAGTTACAAGGAAATCCTTATGGACTTCTTCGAAAGGAAAGCTTCCTAGTGGAAAAATTCGTCCTGGTTTGTAGTTCAATTAGGTCTTTTTCTTTTTTTTATTTCTTTTAAAAATGACATTTCAGATCACAAGTGAATATTGAAGTTGGGGACGATAAATTGCTGTGTAAATTAGCGGAAGAGAACTGAGTTCTCTCGATAGTCTTAACAAACGCAGTAAGCCAGCGCCAGTGAAAACAAGGGACCAGACGAGGAGGAACGACACGTAGACAGAGTCCTGTGTACGTGTCGTTCCTCTTCGTCTGGTCCCTTCTTTTCGCTAGCGCTCTTTTACCGCAAGTATGAACCAACTAGTCCAAAGATACATCTTGACTGCTAACAAAGCCGAGAGAGCGGGGACCCCGCATAGCAACGTACTTAGCGTGAGCAAAAAAAAAGTGTAAGGTTGCATCAAAGAGAATACCGAGATCATTTGATTTCACAAATATTACCCAACGATACAGAATTAACACAGTGTGAAAATGATACGCTTTCTATTTTGTGAGTGCCTGTCATGGCTTCGGCATTAGCAGTATTCATGGAGAGGTCATTCTTCTTGCACTATCCTGGAAAATAAAAGGAACCAGACTATAGGATGCGACAGTCATCAACAGTATGAATTTTCTCAAGTATTTTGTTGTCGTCGGAATATAGAAAAAAGGAAGTCTGATTGGCGAAAGAAACGTCATTACTAAAATTAAATAAAACAATCCTCAGATATTTTGTTTGTAACCCCAAACTAAATGTCATCCCAAGATTTCCCGCCCCCAAATAGAATGCTTTTTGTAAGGCGCTTTCTCCTCGCTAAGCGTAACTATAAGGTGAAGCAACCTTTACAGGACGTCAGCGACGGAACTGAGGTCACGCAATCAAATTAACAGTTCTTTCGTCGGTTCACGTTTTCTGATGCAGAAAATATCACAAAAATAGCTTAAGCTATTTTTCTATATCTGTAACATTCTCTGTAATTCACAATCATTTGCTGTTTTTTTTTCTGTCGGAGCTCCAGGATTTAGACGTCCTGAGTCATCGGCTGATTGCCAAGCCGTGCATGCATGCATTAGTGGGTAGCATGGGTCCGAACTCGCGCTTGGATACGCCCGTCTTACCCCTTTATTCATTCACGCTTTGCCTTGTCTACGGACCATCAACTACCGATACGCACTTTATTTCCCCTGCTCTCAGAGCTGAGCACGAAGAGTCTCTCTCAGGTTGACTTCATCTATTCCCAAATAGTGTTCCTGCTTCTTTTTCTTCGGTGTACTGTGGCGCACCATAAATTCGCTAAATTTACTGCTAATGGTAGCGGCGTTCTATGCTCTGCGCGAGAGCACACGTGAAATAAAATTACCCTCTAAAACATGCTCAAAAAGTCGGAGTTCATCTTAATAGTTTCTAGATAAATTAAGTTAGGTAATTGCGTTTACCAGCTTAACTCTCTTTTACAGAGTCGCGCCTCCCACGACTGTCCGAAGAGAGTGTAATAATTTCCAAAGAGAGTTAACGCGTATCTTTAAAGAGAGTTACATATGTGGCAATGCAAGACTCACCAAAAAGAGGAAGAGGGGATCTTCTTTTTTTCCTGAGCGTGTACTACATGAACTGAGCCCTTGTACTACGCTTGTTCTTTCTACCATGCATAAGAACTTCGCGTGAAAGGTTGTTCGCAGCTGACGCGTGAACGCTCTTTAGCAGCGCGTGCATGAAACAGATCAGATGAAGGTAAGATAGATAGATAGATAGATAGATAGATAGATAGATAGATAGATAGATAGATAGATAGATAGATAGATAGATAGATAGATAGATAGATAGATAGATAGATAGATAGATAGATAGATAGATAGATAGATAGATAGATAGATAGATAGATAGATAGATAGATAGATAGATAGATAGATAGATAGATAGATAGATAGATAGATAGATGGATGGATGGATGGATGGATGGACGGACGGACGGACGGACGGACGGACGGACGGACGGACGGACGGACGGACGGACGGACGGACGGATGGATGGATGGATGGATGGATATCAATTTTTGATGATATTCCCAGAGACGTAAG
Organism: Rhipicephalus sanguineus; assembly: GCF_013339695.2. Classification (NCBI taxonomy): domain Eukaryota; kingdom Metazoa; phylum Arthropoda; class Arachnida; order Ixodida; family Ixodidae; genus Rhipicephalus; species Rhipicephalus sanguineus. The sequence goes on along the minus strand of NC_051176.1, from coordinate 199,066,447 downwards.
CCTCTTTTATCGCCTGGCTTGCTACTACAGGTGTCGGGCGATGACTATGACCACATATACACACAAATAATACGTAAAGTCATAGACACACATGTATACACAAAACAGTCATTGATAAAGTTTCGTTAAGGCGAGTAGTTCTCAAAACACCAACAGCGCTTTTGTTCTGCGCATCGCAATATCGCTGCCTTGCCACGGGCCCAGAAGGTGCCGCAGATCCAAGCTCAAGCCGCGTTGCAAATAAAGTGCTGCCTTCAGGTTCTGTCGTTCCACGTCGTACCGGGAATAGTCACACTGGACGTGTTTTGAATCTTCCCGAGTGTTACATGTCGTGCACGTATATATAGGTTAGTCTAGCTGCTTATAGAGAGAGATAAGATTCTTTAATGAAATGCCCGGGGAGGTTAGCCTGGTTTGTCACCTGGCTTGCTACTCCAGATGTCAGGTGATTATGGTATATACGATGATCACATATACACCATATACACAAAAACAGTACATACAGTCACAAACACACATATTTACATAAAAAGAGTCCTTCACAAGCTTTGGTTAAGCTGAGTGTTCCTCAAGAACGCCAACAGCGCTTTTGTGCTGCGCATCGCACCACTGCTGTCTTGCCACGGGTTGAGAAGGTGCCGCAGCTCCAAACTCGAGACGCGTTGCAAAGGAAGTGCTGCCTTCAGAATCTGTCATTCGGCGTCGTAACGGGAACAGTCGCAGAGTACGTGCTTTAGGTCTTCCCGAGTGTTACATGTGGTGCACGTGGGTGAGTCCGACTGCCTGATCTTGTGCTTGAAGTATTTCGTGTAGGCAACGTCGGGTCTCAGCCGGTGAATGCAAGTTTCATCTTGTCTGGTTAGTCCCTGTGGCATAGGAAAGCTACACGTCGGGTCTATTCTGTGCAGCGGTGTGTCTGCTTAATCTTCCGCTTAAAGTAGTTAGTATAGGCAACGTCGAGTCTCAGCTGGTGAATGCATGTTTAATCTTGCCTGGTTAGCACTTGTGGCATATTAAAGCTACACGACGGGTCTCTTCTGTGCAGCACACAGAAAGAGCGGGCGGGAGGTCAGCTGTTTTAAGCAGGGAATAAAGAAAGACAACCGAAAGTGTAGGCACACATTCGCGCGTCTGTGTGGCCCTTGTGCATGCACGTGGAAGGAGGAATTAAGTTCAAAAGTTGCGCAAGACGGGTAGCATCGGGACGGCTCATTCGATCTGTACACCGGGGTCGGAGAGCATGTCTGTGATGCGCAGCAGTGGGTGTCATTCGCACGCTTCGAATCTAGCGAGAACAGGTAAACGATCCGACGTTCTGCGCTCTATTGGCGGCAGGTCATACGCCTGCGCTGGCTCGCCCGTTTATCGACGCAGGCGGACCATAGCAACGCAAGTGCCTCGCAAGTGGACCGTGTGCGACGGGTGCATATCGCGTGCGGCTGCTGTAGTGTTGTCGGGTCCCGGACAGGTGAGCAATAAGTGGAGCGCGCGCGAAACCCGGTCGGCAAATGACGCGCCTCGTCGTCCACGTCAGCTGGCCGCGTGTACTACACGCATTCGGCCCATTATTCAGGCGGCGGAATGCGGCGGTGCCCGCGGCATTTCCATCGAAAGCCGATATTTTTCCCTCGCGAGCGTGTGTGCTCGTTTGGTCAGCACCAAGGACTCGCGTCGGCGCAACGCGAGCGTTGTTTGCCCAGTTGCCAATGACCAACCTTGGATCTCCCTAAATAGCAGAGTGCGTTAGTGCGCGTATTTAGCAACCCCCCGCTCAAAACTTCCGCGGCTCCGAGGGACGAGGGTGGAAAACTTCTGCTGGACATCGAGCGAAGAGCGCTCGTTAACGCTTTGCATGTGCGTGCTTGCTACAGATACTGGCATCGCACCGCTGGTAGCGCGCTATCACTCGAGACACTGAACACTATTATTACTGTTTAATTCCTTGTACAATGAATCGCTTGTGCGAACCTGCAGAAACTTGGTAGGCGAGGGAATGGGCGCATATGTGGTGAATTGCCGCTTGTCTCTGATCTCCGCTGCTTCTAAGGTTTGCGCTAAGTGCAGTAAAATGTCAGAGCATACCGAACACAATACAAGTTCTGTCTGAAAAGCATTCGACCATTTCTGATGTAGGCAATGCTGCAGGGGGTGAAGGTTGGCCACACAGCACGTTGTGGAAGTATGGCTCGTGATGTGTTTATCTTGTGGGTTGCGTGACTGTGATTTGGCGTCCTCTGTTTGTGTAGCAGCGGTTGCTTTGAGTACTGCAGTGCGACCTTTTTGCAGTGTTACAATGGTGAAAATGACACAAGTGAAAGAAAATTGCTGCACCATACTCTGTGCAAAGCTTGGTGATGCCGAAGCAGAAGCAAATCGAAAGATTGAAAATTCGTTTCGCGACGATCGAAGCTGTACGGGTGTGACTTGTGGTACAAACGCTTTTCGGTTTTTGGAGAGTGAGCCATGCTGCTGGACATTTTCAACTAGCAGTAATGAAGCGATTGTTGATGAAACGCAAACCTTGATAGTGCCAAATCGTTGGTTAACTGTGAGAAGAATTGCTGACCTGGTAAGCAGAAGAGGCCACGGATGACATTTTAAAAGACGCGCCCCACGCTTGACAGCAAAGCTCCTGCTCAGATTTTGGCAGAGGAGCACGATCACCGGACAACTGCAGATGAAGAATGCTCTGTTTCAGTGGCTTATGTGTTTCGATAATCATTGACAAAGCAGAATACTTCGGTGTTTGATCAAGCTCCTTTACTCAAGACCTGACCACATGTGACTGGTATATCACAGTAAAAGTGTTCTCTAGTGTAAGAAAAAAAAATCTTGCAAGAAATTTGTGGCCCAGGACACTTCTGCTCACGAAAGGACAACCCCATGATATATAGTGTCCAATAAAAAAAAGTGATACAACATGAAACTGCTTTCGTATTTGCGGAGCGGTTGATTTTACATAAGTATACTTCACATAATTTATCCATGAATCAAGCCCCGCCACGGTGGTCTAGTGGTTATGGCACTCGACTGCTGACTCGAAGGTCGCGGGATCGAATCCCGGCCGCGGCGGCTGCATTTTCGATGGAGGCGAAAATGTTTGAGGCCCGTGTACTTAGATTTAGGTGCACGGTAAAGGACCCCAGGTGGTCGAAATTTCCGGTGGTCGACACTTCTGCTCACGAAAGGACAATCCCATGATATATAGTGTCCAAAAAAAAAGTGATACAACATGAAACTGCTTTCGTATTTGCGGAGCGGTTGATTTTACATAAGTATACTTCACATAATTTATCCATGAATCAAGCCCCGCCACGGTGGTCTAGTGGTTATGGCACTCGACTGCTGTCTCGAAGGTCGCGGGATCGAATCCCGGCCGCGGCGGCTGCATTTTCGATGGAGGCGAAAATGTTTGAGGCCCGTGTACTTAGATTTAGGTACGCGGTAAAGGACCCCAGGTGGTCGAAATTTCCGGAGCCCTCCACTACGGCGTCTCTCGTAATCATATCGTGGTTTTGGGACGTTAAACCCCAGATATTAGTATTATCCATGAATCAAAACCCGAATGGCTCTGTGTTGTGAGCACTGTTGAAAACAACTTACTGCCTTAGTCAGCAAGGCGCATCCTCGTGGAAAACTGCGTCGCTATAACGTAACGCCATTTCATCTTTTACTACTACGAGTTCGGTGTAGTATGCTGTCCTCTCACAGCCGCTAACCATCCATGTTTCATGCATTATCGTAAGGGACAAACGGTAACTGCCCTGAGCCGCCCTAAGTTCGAAGGTTTGAAGTGCAGCAGCTGCCTTCGCCGACTTTACCGGGCATATAGGGAGCATACCAGCAACACGTAAGCTATGTCCTACTCCACCGCTCCACACAAACAGGGGGTAGAGCTTGCACGGCAGATTTTAAGAGGAAAGCTCTCTACGTGGAGGCCAAACTAAATAAGAAAACGGTGACAAAAAAAGAAAAAGATTTATTCACTTTGCACTACCTGCACTTATAGAGAAATTTTTAGTCCAGCGCCCACGGAATGCCAAACTGATCTTACGGACTTTTCATGGGACCATGAGACAGATGATCTTGTGGAGGAGCGTTTTTGTATTATGTTTCTAAGACGGCGGAATGCGGTGTTCTTCTCCGTGTTCACAAGCATGGTTTGCCAATTCGTCCCCATGTTCATTTACTACATGGTGGTATGAGAGATAACCGACCGAAATGCAATACCGTAATCGCGAGTTCCCCCAACGCGTGTCCGCTAAAAAGTTTTTCTATAGACTATTTTATTTCTTGCACTTTTCGCTCAAACGTTGACAAGGCAGCTCAACTGCGGACTGCGGAGATAACCCATTTACCGGGAGGCATGATCTTCCGCTTTATAAACCCTGTCCATTCCAGAATGGCGCGCACTTCCGCTGTAATTGCTGCGGTAACGCGACAGAGCTTAATAAATATGCCTTAATATCTTGTGGGTCCGTGCAGCAAAAAGACGTGCTAAACTATCCTTTGTATGCGGGCCTTATATTTGCGCGAGCTTTACTCAGCATTTTTGTTATACGTTTCAAACAACACTCATTGTACCGCAACGGCTAGTGAAATTTCGCACGTCTTTTAGATGCGAAGTATCTTATGGCGGAGTTCAATCCGGTGGTGGTGTGCGGCGTGACCACCCTTACTGCGCATGCGCATACCGTCTCCACTCACCCTCTCCCTCCTCCTCTCCACATCCACTATCTCCTTTCCCTCTCCCCCTTTCCCTCTGTACTTACCCTCTCCACTTCTCCTCTCCCATTTCTCTATCTCCCCTTTCCCTCTCTCCACATTTCCTCTCCCATCCCCCTCTCCACTTCCCCTTTCCACTCTTCCTCTGAAACGCGCGGGCTAGACATGCCGAAATTATCTCCTGCGCAACGCCGCGATGAGCATCAGCGCATGCGCGTCCCCTCCCCCTCTCTGCTCTCCTACGCTGCCCCCCTCTCGCACGCCTGCCGACCGCGTTCCCCGCTCGCCCTGTGAGAATTAACGGCCAGGCGAAAGGGAAGACAAGACGCGCGTAGCGTTCCTCTTCGCGTTCCACGACGCGAGGTCGGTAGCATGCCCAAACAACGCCAACGGAACGCGATCGTGCAAGTGCTCCGGCTTCGCATCGCCTCATGGTCCCCTTTAGCGGGAAATGGTGTAATTTTCTTTGTTTTCCCGACATTTACAAGTATTTGTATCCCTGGACATATCCATGACAACAGTGTTTCATCTTTGCTCCCCGGGAAAAAACGCTACCTGCAGCTACTCCAAATTTCATATTAGCCTAAAGCTTGATATTAGCCTAAAGCCTATGTCTCCAGCAATTTTCCCCCAGCAGAAGCTCCACCTTGATGGCCTGACAGATATGAAGGAGCACACCCTGCTACTTCCCCGCCCGCCCTCTTTTTTCCGTCAATTCATACCTTTGAAAAGCTCTATGATATGAGAAGTATGAAAATATTTAGAAGACCACCTGTTTATCCCGCACACCTCTACGTTTCCCATCATGGCTCATTTAACGTGCCCAAGATAATTTACATCCGCTCAATCCCGTAATGGTTTTCTCAAAATGATCTTTCGCGCGATTTTCTTTTTGCGCGGGCGTTTTGTGTAGCCGTTCTGGGCAGAGTTTCTAAATGAGCAGGTATTCTTGATCGCGTATATTCCCACTAACTGTTTCGCGTAGTTATATTGCACAAGCGCGTACTAAAAACTATCTACACGGCTTCACTGGCTTTTGTTGCTCTCGCAGACACCAGATACGCCTCGGTCGTTTGCAAAACTCGCACGGAGTTTGTCTCCGGCTCCTGGGATACTGCAGTGTCTGCACGAGAATACGGTATAATGTACCCGTTTTAGTTCAGAGTACGAGGCGCAAGAACATGATTTCATTATTGGACTTTTGAAAGCACTTTTTGCTTAGATGTGAACGAGAAAATGCTGTTACCTCAAGTAACTTACTTGAGGTCGAGCTGTGCCGCCGCTACGAGAGCAATATGTAGGCCATGCAGGTTGAACCAAACTGCATCACTTTTTCTCAGCTAGGGCTAGCATGTACTGGGCGGCACGCCTGTATTCTAAGGTGTGAAAGTTATCTTAGTTTGAGTCATGAAACTGAAATGCCATGCCCCTTCGCCCTCATCTTATTCAGTGGGTGCCACTCTCTGCACAACTACGTCTTTTTATTTTTTATGATACTTATCATTATAGGAGCTATTAGTTAGCACGTCACGGCTCAAACTTCTCACGAAACTTCTTTCTCTCCTTTTTGCCGTATAAGCGCACGGACGTTGTTTTGTGAAATAGACAGGAATCTCTATATATCTGCTGGCGGCTGTTGCCTTGTATGGTAGAAGCCACGCATGATTGATAATATGCGCCATCGGCGTAAGAGGACGGCGAAATTATCGAGAGCACCAGTGGCTAAGCCGCTAAACAGCAAGAAAACTAATTAGGCATTCAAGGCGCGACATGGCTGCTGGTGTCAACGCCTGCTTATTTGTGAGCGAGTCAGCGGCGTTTGCATAGCCTCGGTCGTCTATCAACTGGCGGAATGAACGCTGTTCCGCCGTCGCAACTGATTAATAACAAGTTATGTCAACGCTGCTCCTTTCGACAGAGTTCTCTGCAAAGCTTTGGTGGAGTTGAGACAACAGTGCCGGTGTGCAGCAAAAATCAGTACTTGTTTACCTACAGCGCGTCTATATTCGCAAGCAGCGTAAACTGACACTTCTTCTGCCTCTTGGTACCACACTGTCGTCATCGCAAAAACTTCACCCGCTTCTTAGTACTACCATGGCCTGAACGAACGCTTGCTTCGAATGGAGCATTCTTCCATAAGATGACCTCGCAAGTTGGCGCACATAAGCTTGCTTAATATAATAAAAGTAAAGAAAAGCAGTTGCATAAGCACTTAAGTCGCTAAGCTCAATTTCACTGTTGTCTCCGAATGTGTTCCTAATTTTTTCAGGAAATGAGCATAGCTGCAAGTTAGGCTTGGCTGTTAATCATGCAGGAAGAGGAACAAAGTACAGCAACAATAGCGTGTCGTTTGCGTTCGTTGCTTGCAAGTACACTCCATTTTCGTCCTTTCGTAGCACTCGTTTCGTAATGCTTTTGAAAGCATGAAGCGATTATCGCTATAGCGTACTGCGAGAGAACGTGCGCCGCGCGCCTTAAAAGAGAGCTTCGGTACGCTGTCATACACTAAGCGTCTCCTTTTTGTGGTCTCCTTTATTTTTAAACGAAGTTGGCAAAATTTAATAGGAAAAAATGGGTGTACCAATGTAATTCCATTTCCATGTGGTCGTCGTGTTGGCAGCATTTCTTAATGATGCGGTATTTTCCGATGCAGTGCGGATCAGTCATTCCATATTAGCATTAGGCATGTGGCAACGCATGACTCATAACGCGACATGCTGACAAGATCTTCTTTCTCACTGCCAAAGTGCACTGCCCTTACAATATGTGGAAAACTGCGCGAAAAACGTAGCCAAAAGAAGAAACGAACAACACAAGCGCATGTGCGCTTGTGTTGTTCGTTTCTTCCTTTGTCTGCGTTTTTCGCGCAGTTTTCCACATAATGGATTACCAACTCGCCCAACAGTCTGTTCTTCTATGTTATAACGCCCTAACAGGATGAAAGGAAAAAGGTGCACAAGCGACATCAGCAACTCTTGGCAAAATGTATTTGTTATCTCAAGGTGTGCAACTGAATCGGCATCATATTATTCCGTCATATTCCTGCGAGAGAAAGCAGCAAAAAGTAGCGATATCATAGGTCCTGTGTGAACCTGCGGAAAGCCAAGTTCTTTCCTTCACTTGTGCCTTGTTGGACACAAATGTCGATCAGTTTCCTTTCTTATTACTTTGCCAGGTTTCGTGGTGTAGCCTTCACCGTTAGAGCCCCCACGGGAGTGGCCTGTATAGCTCAGGCCTTCCACGTGTTTTCAGTGCGCTAGATGCAACCGTGGGGCTGCCGACAATCCTGCAAACATCCGTTGGGGAACGAATGCAGAAAGCGTGGCCGGAAGTTTGCGAGGACGTCGGTGTCCGTCGTACACTCGCGTGGCGGGGCTCTCGCATAATATCCTGATTAGATTCGCACAGCTACGACCCAACTCTCACAGAGTGCTGGGAGGCACCGTAGTTCGTCCGGCATGCCGCTGTGAGAAATAGCCGTACTTCCAAGACGGCGTAGTTGGAAAGAGGGCATCTACTTTTGCTATATGCTCGTATACAGATTGCACCCCTGCCATAGGTGTTCCTTAGAGGCGGTAGAGGTTCGCTTTCCTTTTAGCAGCATATGGATTGCGATTGCAGCAGCCCGTTCCGTGGATCCACCCAAGAGACATGTTACTTCATTCCGTGTCCGAGGTCCGACTTGTGGTCACGCGAGGGAATTGACTGACTGACGGATTGATTTTGTTCAGAAAGGTATACATAAAGAAAATGTACCATATCAACAAGATGAGGCAACAGGATACTGCAATGTCGCTTTTATGACGAGGCCTACATCGCGGGTCATGAAACGAAACAGCAGTGGTCTTGGCGGAACAATCATGAAAACGTTCTATACAGCATACAACAATGTACAAATGAAACCATCAGTAATCTTAGTCTAACTGTCACGATGACGAAGTGACAGATGAAGAATAAAACGGCGTTTAAGACGGGACGAGATGAGGGCAGAGACACGGCGCTGACCTGACAACCAGGGTTTATATCAAAACCCCTGCAATATATATAGGAAGCAGGTTATTGCGCATAACAAGGAAACATAAGCAGAAATGCACATACATGTTACAAAGGCCATACAACAAAGATGATCAGCTCGAGCTGATTATCTCTCATTGCATTGAAAGTCTACTCATTGCAATGCATCATCGCTCACATGAAGAGCTCATGGTAAAGATAAGGCAAGGCTACTATCAAAGACTAGGGAGAGGACGCACGATAACATTTCAGCTTTTGCCTAGTCATCGCGCCATTCCGGGAAATATCAAGTGAACGCAGCTGCCCGTACAAGCTTGGGCGAGTTGGCCCGATTTGCCCGCGACGGCGTCAGCTGTGTCACCATCCCTCTCTCGAGGTCCGAAGCAGCGAGAGAACTCTGCGTGTTGGTAAGTTGTCAAACACAATATTTCTGGAATTCGGCCCCGTTAACAACCACACGTCTTTACGCGTTAGACCCCATCCATAGGCGTGCGCACGGGAGGGGGGGGGAGGGAGGGGGGCGGCTGGCCCCCCTAGTCACCTAGAAGAGGGGGGGTCGCAATGTCTGCCCCATACTTTGACTTAATAGGGAGCGCTGCCACGAACCTTCGCCCCCCCCCCCCCTTCCTGAAGGGGAACCCTGCGCACGCCTATGATCCCATCTGCAACTACGTATCCCGTGCGATCTCTCACGGCGTCACTCTACTATTCTTGTCTGTCTATGACTTGGTGTGGCGTACATAAATGCTTATTTTTTTTTTAACCATGGAACGGCCACCACGTCTGCTCCTCGGTGTAACGAAAAAATAATGCGTCTGCTATGCGAGTACTCCCGCTTTAACCTCTAAAGAGCAGCCCTCTCAACCACACTAGGCAGGCTGGACAACCACCCATTCACACGAAGCAAAATTCTAGAGCACTGGCCCACATAGATTTAGCGCGATTTGCTGTAAAGGTGTGTCTGCATTTCCTTAGAGACACAGGATTGAACGCCAGATTGTAGCCGTGCATTGTTAATGCATGTGTGTTATAGTCACACATTACAATAGTCGTAATGACTTTGTGATGCCTTCACGTACTTTTCTGCTCTTTCATTATCTTTTATTCTTTCATATCCGTTTTCCCCCTTCCCAAATACAGGGTTGCCAACTGTATATCCTTGCTGGTCAACCTCCCTGCCTTTTCTGGGCCTTTCTCTCTATCTCGTTCCCAGTCCAACCACGGCGCAGATTTTCGGAATACGCATACGGTATTACTACGCTCTCACGACGATCTACTGGATCTCCAGCAGCCAAATACTTCGTGCAGACTAGATTAATAACGCAATTTATTTGAACCTTTCAGCCTCTGCGTTAGTCGAAAGACTACCGTTAACGGCAAGTTCGATCCACTTGCTAAAATAAAACGAGCCATTCCTTGCTTTGGAACTTTGACAACTTCTTGTTATTTTCACATGCTTCGATTGAGTTAAGAAAGCACACGATGCATATTCTTGAAGGGACAGCTGTTCTGTCTTTTTCACGGTGTCTGGTCTCAACACAGTGTACGCACGGCTCTTATAACAAAAGAGTGCCGCGCCGGTCTATCTTAAATCAGTATTCTATATTTGGCGCTGATTTTCGAGCGCATCGAAAGAACAATGAAAAGAGTGAAAAGGGCACAAAGACCACCACAATGATACCGAGCCAATGGAAACAAACGCACGTAAGGACAGAAAGCAGCTGCTTTGTTCTATGGCTCATGGAGAAACTTTTGCGCAATAACTTAATAACAAAGAAAGTCGATCTAATTAAAGATAACTCACTTTGGTTTATATGTCACCGAGATCCTCGAAATAAAGAGACATAATGTCTTGGCAAATTTTCTCATGTCGTGGCTTTACCACCAACTCGCTTACTATGGATGATATTTCGCCTTCTCATTTGTTCCGCGTTGCATTCTTCAAAGAATGGCGCTTGCTGTATGAAATGAAGCTATAGGCTCTGAAATAGCGGCTTCTTTGCTGCTTGTAATTCCGCAAGAGCGCTGAAAGGTCCGCTTCGTTTTCCGAACAATGAGTCAATTCTTTCCTGGGCTTCCTTTTGCTAAAATCTAAGCTTGTGTGAGTTTTTCCCGACGTCCTTTTTTCCTTGATTATTCCAGTATTGTCTCAAGACAACGACGGCGTCTTTCTTCTTGAGTGCTTTTCTGGTCCATATTTATAAGCTAGCGACTGCCCGTGACTTACCCTGCATATAATACAATACTCGATTTTCACTAGAGAAAGAGAACAGCACGAGCACTACAAAAGAGTTTCGAAGCAAATGCCATGGTAAAAAAAGAGAAAGTCGCTTGCTCAGGGAACAAAGTCGAAAAACCTTCGGGCCGCTGTTGTGTAGTGGACAAGAGCAAAGCAAAAAAGCTTATTTTAACTGTACAGAGGAGATGACACTGGCAGGATTTTGGTGATATTATCCCTATTTCCGACCTTTCTTTACTGCAATGAAAAGAAGCGCTGCAGTCGTACATTCGCTACGCCAACCTATATATATCCTTTTATTATTATTTTCTTCCCTCTTTTCTGGAATCTTTGCATCCCATTCCCCATCCTTATACAGCAGAGGTCTCAAGCTCACCTCAGCTAGCGGGCCGCAGTCACGAAATTTAGGCTAGAGGTCTTGTTAAGCGGTTATGTTTTAGGACACGATGACCGCATGGTGCGCCTCACGAATACATTGCATGAGATCCGTCACGTCTTTGTAGCTCATGAACATACTTATTAAGAAAATAAAAATAAATATGGGACAAAGACAGTCATGTGCGGGCCGGGCTGCTAGCAAGAGGTCGTCGGGCCGCATGCGGCCCGCGGGCCGGCTGTTTGAGACTGCCGCTATACGGAGTAGCATGCCAGCGGTTATATAGACGCCAGCAAAAATCTGTTTTTCTAAAAATAAAGAATCTCTCTCCCTCTCTCTCATATTCTCTTACAGGGCAGGAAGATAATGACAACAATAAACTGCAACAGTTTGAGCCGCAGCTTTAATATTTTACCGGCTACGTGACACGCGCGAAAGTCCAGAAATACGAGAAAAATAAACTGATGCGCAAAACATATGTATGCGCGAAGTAAAATGAATGAAAGAACTGTCGAAAACGGAGCCGTGCGAGTAGGCAGGCCAAACGACGTAAATCAGCAGGTCCTGACAATTCTGTGCGAAGTGAAATACTACAAAAAAAGTAAGAAAAACCACCTGCGAAGCTGTCAGAGAAGCCCCGCAACCGATGTTAGACAACCAACACAACAACTTCTGGTGTAATACATTTTTTTTACAATCTTTGCCACGTGGTTGCTTGCTATGGGGCGTTAGAACTCTAAAGTCCGAAAATTTTCTGTGAGGAACGACACAAAGCACCTCCGTTTGTGGCCATCGCGGTGGCTTAGTGTTTACGGTGCTGGGCTGCTAACCCGAAAGTCACGGGTTCGATTTCGGCCGCGGCGGTCGCGTTTCGATGGAGGCGGAATGCTAGAGGTCCATGTACTGTGCGATTTCAGTGCACGCTAAAGAGCCTCAGGTGGTCTAAATTATCCGGAGCCCTCCACAACGGCGTCTCTCATAGCCTGTGGTGTTAAAACTGACACAACCCGCTACCGTTTGTTTGCTTCTGGGATATCTACATTAAAATCACTAACTATAACAACCGGTATGCTTTTCTCTTGTCTAACGCAAGCAAAGTGTGTTCTTATAAGGTTTTTCAACGCCTACATCGGCTGTTCCTTGGTTGACATAGGTGCCGAGGTATGCGGGTATGGTTGGTAAAATGCGGCTATTGTGCAAAAATCACGAAAACAAGTCAGTTCGCAAGGAAGGGTAGTAAATGCGTCTTGCAGCCAGCGGGTCCTCGATTACGTTTTCGATGAGTGTAGCACTTTCTTTTTCTTCGCTATTTTCTCGATCGAGCTAGACCAACCAGATCTGCACACGGTGGAAATTTTGCTGAGGGCCGCTTTAGCTTTCTTGTCTTGGTTCGCAGTGTGCTGGTTTCACATAAGCCGAAGGTCCAAAATCGCGTCAATGAAATACGACCCTTCGCGTGGATTCGATGAGTAGGACACACGTGTTAAGTTTGAAATTGCCTAAGAGGCGCCATTGTCGTTGTTATTTGCCCCTCAGTGCCTTTGTGCCTGGACATGAGATTCTAACAATGTAACCGCCAGCGCACTTATCTAGAGAGAGAGGCAAAAGCGCACTTCCGCAATGTTGTTGTGCGTTAGCGTGGTCTGCAGTATGAGGCTTGTAGTTCCGATTTACTAATATGACCTATTAATCTCGAAACGAGTCTTTTTTTTTTTTAGCGAGCACTCTCTTGGGGAGAGGCCCCACTAATCGCGTTTTTGGCTGTGCAGTGAGCATTCACTTAGCTGCCGTCGATTGGCCACGTGTTGCGATAATGTATGGTGCTGCTTCAGCGAGGCTCTCGTGGCGTAGCGTAGGGGCGTATGTTACGGGGAAGCTGCGTGAGTCATTGCAGGCGCGAGAGGCGCGAGTGAGCTGAACTAGCGACTTATGATAGGCGCTTTGAGGGCAGTAGAACGCGGATAGCTGATCTATATAGATTGAAGTGGAAAGCCTGCATCTGGAAGTAATTCGGGTGTCGCTCTTTGTTTACTGTCAGTTAGACTCCCGTCACTCGAAAGCACCATACGCGTATGGAGCGTAATTCTGATGTGCATACTTTCGGCGATGCGTCGCCACATTGATTCCGCGCAAGGCTGTAATCGCCGACAAAATAAGACTTACTGCACTAGCGTTCTGATCACCCGAGCTGCTTGGTTTTCGATTGTAATGGCGCAACAGTGCAGAAGCTGGTGCGGGTGAACAGAAAAGAGAGAATGCACTTGACTTGTCTTAGGAGCGCATTGTCTCGTCTATTCACCCCTCCCGCAGTCTGTGCCGTTTAGTCATGTTACTCTACGGCGTCTCCTGGGAGCTACAGTCACATGGAACACCACTGTGTCCATACCCCCCGTTTCGTGAATATCGTTGAGCCCAGTAAGTGAATAGATGTACTTTAAGTGCGCAGACATGACGATGCCGTGCCGCAAGTGCGTCGAAAACTCTACTTTTCTGAGTTCTGTTTTTGTTTTACGCACCTGTTATCTTCGAATTTACGACATGTAATGCGACTGCATTGTCAAATCTTGGATTCGTGTATTGTTGAATCTTTAAAATTTCCACTCGTGTTTATTTCTGTTGTGTTTTTGTGGTGATGTGTTCATTTCTTCCTGCTTTAATATGTAAATGTTTCTGCAACCCCCTACTCTTCCACAATACTCCCTCCGCGGGGTCCTTGTCATTGCTGTGGATAAAGAAAATATAAAATTGAAGGTATGACGTAATCTCGTCGGGTCGGGACGGAACATAGTAAAACAAAACGAGACACCGACAACAAATAATTAGTGCAGTTGTGAAAGCAAATAATGAAAACACGCACCTTTATAAAGAATCGTTTAATATTCAGACACTCAACCGAAATTGCCCAAGTTTTTCACCAGTGTATGCTAGGTGCCCCGGACATGTCGCCAGGTAAATTATGCGAAAGCGATTGTTGTATCGCATTCAGGCTGCCGTATGAGATCGGGATCTGAAACTTTAACATGTGCTAATTGTTTTTTGCTCGAAGTTTTCTTTCATTTCATCACGTCCGAAACATGTACCGCATGGTTGCCAGCTTAGGGTTTTTGTTCTCCGCATAGCTAAACGGTCGAGTTATGGCCTTAGCCTTAATTACGGTCATGTTGCTGGTCGTTCGCTTCTTATCACTTTTACTGATGTCGGAACCAACGTTGCATAGAAAACATTAACAGCTCAGCCATCAGCTCAGATATCAGCTTCGAGACTGCCAACATGTTGAATAGTGAAGAGCGCAACGAAAATATACTTGTGGGGCTACGCTGTCTCTTCGAACCTGCTGAAATCGAAATTATTGGAGAGGGTTCATTTTTTCCTCATAACAACTTATCAGGCTGCCCGACTGCCCGATTTCAGCAAGTACATTTTACGTGGCAAAATTTTTTTTTAGTTCTTGCAGTAATTAACGTCGCTCATTCTCCTTTATGTGAGGGCTGTGGCTTTTTCGATATGTTTTATTCGTTGTTGCCGTAAATATTTGGAATGAAGTCCAGCAATGTCATTTGATTGCCCGTTGCCATTTTGAAGGTTCCATTGCAAACGTTTGATGGGTTAGGCAGCGCTTTTTGTTTGCGCTAATTATTCGCGATATTAGGCTTTTTCTGCTGAAAACACCGACGCCTTTCTCGTCATTAATAGCCTTAGTTGCGCAGGTGTGCATGCGCGCCTTCCATTTCTTCCTGTTATGTTATAAAGGGCTTTTCAGCAGTCATTTCAGCAGTCAGATGCAGGGCTATATAGTGGCCGGCAGCCGGTGTGTATGTGTGAGTTCATAAGCATTTATTGAGCTTGGATAGGCAGCATATAACTTCCACATTCACGCGGTAGCGTACCGTGTCTTCCTAATTGCAGTAAGGTCATGCGCCATTTCACTTGGACCATGCTTCATCAACGTTTCGTGCGATGGCTACTTCTGTATTCATCGGAATACAAGCATTATACAGACAGCGAATATGAGCATTTCACCGTCTCACTCAGTAATGTGGCCGCTGTTGAGATCCTCACATCTTTCACGCTTCCGTATAAATTGTACAAATGAAAAGAGATAGCAGAAACTGAAAAAAAGAAAGAAAATCTAACAGCGTTTTGATCCTCGCCAAACGCTGCTTTCACGCAGCAGTGAAGTTTTAACTAAGTACTGTAAATGCGTATGCTTTTAGATGGACGTATCCCTCGCGACGTTCCCAACATAAACTTGCTGAAAACTCAGCGGATCTTTCTAAGCAAAATTCTTTTTAGACGTTTCTCATTCAGTTAAGCTTTTTTATCGCGGGGAAGTTGAACAGATGGTGGGAAGAACAATGTCTTAAATTTCTGTGCATGTATAAAACAATTCCTCACAAAAGTTGAAGAAAAAAAAGAAAAAAAAGAAAAACACCGAGCGGTACCGTCGGTGTAAGAAATGATTTATCTCAAGAGTGCTTCAAGCATTTAACCAAGCCAGCAAAAACACAAAATTTTCTGATTAGGGGCTTTCATTCTTTTTCTTTTTATCCTCTTTTTAGGGGAAATACTTCTTCTTGAATGACAATGACAGTACTCTTACTCAGTTTGCGACGAAACGCGGCAGGGATTGAGATATTAATCGCCCACTTGGAACAATATCGTAAAGACGTACGATGAAGTATGTGCAAGAACACAGACTATTCGCTAGAAATGATTGCGAGTTAAACTTCGCGTAATCGCTTTTCTGGGAGCACAAATTTTACAAGAGAAACAAAACTAATTTTAACTAAGTGTTAAGGATACTTATTCAGCGCTGTGAACAATAACGATACACAAAATCTAACGCGTTCCCTCTTTCCCGTATGCGTAGGATGTGCGGAGTGAATGTGTGCTCGTTTCTCTCTTTGCAGCACCGTACGAAAGTGTTGTTTGTCTAAAGAAAACGAATACTTTAGACGTGAGCGCTTACTGCAGCACCATTTTCCTCTTCGTTGAAAACTACAGCGGAAGATTTTGTCATTTGACCTGGGATTTGGATTCCAAACCACTTGGACTCATAGAGAACAGAGGCAAAGGTCTGCGCGTATGCCTATTGCTTTCCTTCGCCAAAACGTTCATTCTACGATATTCTAAAAATCACCTTGACTATATTTAGCGCGCAACACACCTTCAGGCTGCAGTGATTGCTTTTTCGTTATCATGTACGGAGGGCCGACAACATTCGCCAAGTTTTTATTTGACCTCTGTAAAGCTCGTCGATTGTTGCCAGAACACAACGTCCGCGCAGAAGAGAATTCTGCTGCAGCTTCTCCGCGCGCAGAGTAGGTGATCAACGCATTGAACTCAGGATAAACTAAACTCACTTAAAGAGAAATGCTGGGTAAACGGAACGACAGTACGAACATTGCTTGACTGCCCGTGGGCGCATAGGCCAAGAACCAACTTCACCGATACTGAGGCCTCTTAACGTTCTCTTTTATTTTTGAGAACTTTCGTGAAACAGAGACGGAGCCGAAATTGCCACGTACTACATGTATTTTTATATCGCATAGAAATCTTGAAAAGTCCGACAACAATGTAAAGTAGTCCAATGTAAGCCGCAGCTGTTTTCAGCATAATTTTCAATGCCTGAGTTTCACTTTCCATGCCTCGTGACATATACTTCTTCAAAAAGCCAGAGCGCAGGAAGGAAACAGAAATGCAAAAGGAAGAGAGTTTATCCACGAAGATGTCTGGTTGGCTACCCTACGCTTGAGGATTGGGAAATGGGAATAGAAAGATCAGAGAGAGAGAGGGAGAGAGAGAGGAGGGAAGGGAAGAAAAAATCACTGCATATCCACGGGTGAATGATGAAGAGCATGAGCGAAGCTCCTGAAGCAATCATGGTTACACCGTGAAATCTTCAGTGGTTTCGCCCAGCAGTAATCAAAGCGATAGCCCAGTACATTATCAAAGACGTGACAAACACTGTATATATTTATACAAGAAATATTATTAATCGTAAGTGGTAGCTAGACGTGGCTTCCGTTCCTCCTTCATTATAACGGCTTTATGGTCGATTAAGTGATGGATCGGTGATGGGGGTAGTGGGATGTTTGCAAAGACGAAATAGTGGGCAGTTTGCAAAGGTGGTTACGCCGGACAACGGAGACGTGACAAGGTTAGATTAAGAGGAGCTTCGCCCCTAAAAACATGGCTGATCCCTCCCTCATAGGAATCGGTATAACACGAAAGTGAAACGTGTCTTCACAAAAGTAGTGCTTATTGTATAGTGATATATGAGAGCTTGTACAATGTCTATTCGTGTTTGGCCGCTATAGCACCGTTTGACGTGGATGCACCCATGTTGACGGCATGTCTCTATCGCGACGACTAACGCCCATGATCGTGACGAAACCGTTGTGGTAGCTGACGTTGTGAACATATATTTGGACACAGCGAATCGCGAATCCCGCGTAAGAATGATATCAACAAGCTCATAATCAACACTGGAACCCGCTATGCACTTCTTCAAAGCGTCGTCAGTTAAGGAGAGAAACGGCACGGTGTGCGCTCTCTAGCAATGGGTGGCCGACGCCTGCGCTCATGCATACACTACCACACACTGCGGTTCAACAACAAAGGAGGTAGAGGTTCGTAGCCTGAGCCGCAAACGCGTGCGTTCCGCTGGCCTCCATCTTGCAGGCGCTGGTCTCGTTCAACCAAGGCACGACATTCGCCCGTCGAAATCGCATCCTTTCTGCAACGCGTATTGCAGCAGTTTTGTTAGTCGGTGCTCTCGCAATCGAAGCAGTCGGCGGCGGAGAAATCCCGTTGGTGCATGTGGAAGCTGCACTGCTCCGATGAGCCGACGCACACTAACACGAAGCGAAACGAAAAGAACGTAACTGCGTCAAGGGTGCCTCGGCGACGCCAGCGCGGCCGAGACGTTTTAACCATGACCTCCGATATCACGCGCAATCTCGGAGTAAGCGCTAGTAAGTGTCGATCGTGAAGCATTACTTCTTTTCACCTCTCACAGACGGCGACACCGCCCCGCTCCACCGCGCCTACCTACACCGCCAACAAAGAGCACCGTGCGAAAGAGAGTGTGTGAAAGATATGAGGCGCGTTCGCGCCGTGAGCATTGTGTGCCGAGTTGGCTTAGTCGGTATGGCGTTGTGCGTTTGCCGTCGCGGCCGCGAAGTCGTTGGTTCGATTCCCAGTGGGGGATCTTTTTCTTTTTCTTTCTCACCCGTTGGCGTCCTTTTTATCAACGTCATATCCGTGACGGATGTACTTGGTGGACGCCGGCATAAAACACTTTTGTGTTAAAAAAAAACGTCAGTTTCGCCTCAAGGGCGAAGCAATGAATGCGATAGCAAGGAAGTGGAATGTCACAGGAAGAACGGCAAGCAGCTAGAACTTGCTGCGCGCTGCTCGAGCACAAAGGACGCAGGAAAAGAAAACACACAAGGCGAGTGCGAACTAACAACTGTCACAGCTCGACACTTATACAAAGAGCGAGCGCGAACTGTCACAGTTGTTACTTCAACTAACCCTTACTTTGGCTCTTCTGGCTAAGCAGATCGCTCCTTTCGCAAATGCGGCCGCTTCAGCGAGAAAAGTGACCTTCGTGTGGTATATAGCTTCAACTCAAATTTTGCGGTGAAAGCACTAGACATACAAAATTCCCCCTCAAGAGGTAATCGCGCGAGCACGGTCGACCACGTCGTGTATGTCAAAGTACAAGTCGAAGGCGCGCATCCCAACTCCGGCGAAACACTATAGAGAGTTTTAGAATCGGGGACCCAAGAAACATGCGAACAACCAGGGTGCATGCGCAGAATGGTAGCCACTCTCGGACCCTTGCGCTCGCGTTGTCCCAAGACCCTGCAGCGCCCTCATTTGGTTGGCAAACAAAACCGCAGAGCGCGTGACATCAAGAGAAGAAAATAAAGACAACGCTTGGCAGTGGTACGTGAAGCCACGGCTCACGTTCCCTGCGGGCGTCGATTCTGGTCACGAAGATAAAGCAACACTTCTTGCGCAAACTTTCTTAGACAACGGACGAAACAGACACGGATGGGTGCTGTTTCGTCCATTGTCCAAGAAATTTTGAGCAAGAAGTGTTGATCATGGAGTACCAACTAGCTCGAACCCACACCTTATTAAACTAAGATAAAACTTCATTTGGCTCTAGTTGGTACACATTCCTGAGGCTAAAATTGCAGCGCAAACGCACTTCTTCGTCCTTCTTACTTCTTCTTTACTTCTTTGTCCCTGCACCCATGTGAATATGAATCCATGTCTTAGCGTATGTAATACACCATCATCCTTGTTACACGTTTTGGTTTAGAGCTATTGTGTGCGCATATGCGGTAATTTAGCCTTGGGCTTATATGTGCATTGGAGTATGAAAGAGTAAAGCAGTCGTTAGTCAGCGCTTGTGTCGTACGTTTCATTCCTTCCTGGGTGTCTTCTGCGTTTGCGTTCTAATTTTAGCCTCAGGATTCTGGTCGCGGAGTAACATAAATACTAAGAAGCTGTTTCAGCCGTCTCGTTTCTTCCCTCCTCTGGCATAAGTCTACAAGAGCCAAAGTGTTCCCTCTAGCTCGCGCCACCACGAGCCACGGGATGCTCTTCTTTTTCCCTGGCCGACTGAGCACGATTGGCGTGGCACTAGAACCCCAAAATGGAAACGAGGCGTCACACACTAACACGATGCAAAAGGCAAAGCACGTACTGCGTCGTCACCGAACCCAATCACTACGAGCTCCATATTGCACCAACCGTACAGTTTCTTACAATAGACAGTTTTAGTGCCGTGCCCGAAGCAGATTCTCCTTGGGTGCGGCTGGGAGTACAAAGGAACGCAAGCGTACGTACGCAAGCCGCTTGGTTTTCCCGGCACTAAAACTCTCAATTGCAACGAAAGCCTCCGCTGCGCTGAAACTACCGAAGCGCTCCCCGTCGGCGCTCGTTAGCGTCATTGCGTGGCCTCCGCGATTAGCTCCGACAGAGCGCGCGTTGCACGAGCCAATCTCGGAGGCCACGGTCATGACGCAGTACTTTACTTCACCGCTCGCAGACTGCGACGCCGCCGCCGCCAACGAAGAACGCTGTGAGAGGGAGGGGTGAGAAATATGACGCGCGGTGATGTTTTGTATACTGCAGGCCTCAATATCACGAATATTGAAGGACGCAGATATTCGATGGCAGGAATGACAGCCTCTTAAAGGACTGGATGCAACTGCCTACCTTTCACCTTGAACGAATCGAAGAAGTGCTGTTCCAGTTGGATAAGAACGCGCGCAGCATCAATTTTTCTATCCGTTGCACCTGCGTGCAGCGAGGGATCATATTCGAAGCAGAGCACAGTAACGTCGGCTTTTCTACCACAGTAAAATTAAAACAGCCGAAGCTTTACCAATAATAGGATTGTGTTTGACTTTTGTGTCATTCGCCTATAGGAAACTTTGAATAAACGGTATACGCTTTCTTCACTGCATTCCACTTCCAGTTAAGCGTGTTCTACTATGTAGCTGAAAGCAACTGGCAGAAAAGTTTCCTGCTAATAACTTTTTAACTTACAGACCTTTCCACCATTTGCAAACATGGGCCTTGAGCGGCTATCGATTTTACCCACTGACGTAGCTCACTAACTTCAGCTAGAAAGAAAGGCAATGGCGAGTAGCAGGAGTTCGGAAAAACAGGAGCCTGCCAAATTTTCAACACTTCTCCCTGTGGATAACCACAGTTTTGAAAAGAAACATAGTCCCAAGACATGCGTAAGTCTGAAAGGGTCTTGAATCATTGTGCGCCTTTCTCTTATCTGAAAACTTGCGAAAGAGACGTTCCGTGCACTGAAACAACAGAAAGACGCTTTTTTTTTTCAGGCTGGGGCAGAAGATTCCTGGGGCCGCACGCTTGCTGTTGTTGTCACGATTATGGAACCATCGATTGCCAGCATCCTGTTAATCGAGATTGAACGTAGCGGTGTAACAAGTTTAAGAGCTGCTGTGCCATTAAAAAAAACGCGTTTATTTCTGTGGTCAATGCGTAATTTGATAAAACCTCAGAATGTGACAGCACCTACTTCAAGGTTCTGTTAAAAGGAAGGGGTCTGTGGTACAGGCACAGTAACATGACCATTGACACCCCCCTCCTACCCCCCCCCCCGCCCCCCAAACACACACTTGCCAAGAAAGAAAAGATACTTCCTGTTGACGTGCGTAAACATTGAATGAATGAGGAGACGAACGCTAAGTTTCACGCCAGCGTGAGAAATAGAGAAATGAAATCAGAACAATACCTCGAAGATAGACGTCCAGTGTGCATTCACTGTGGGTTCGTTCACTGGAGAAGGCGTGATGGGAGATAGAAAGATTAGAGGCAAAAGCACATGGAGAAGGAGAAAGAGAAAAACAAACACACTCTCACACACACTTAAAAGAGCGCAGCAGCCGTACAAATCGTTCAACTAGGTCACTTGAGTGAAGGAACTTAAGTAGCTCCTTCGTCGCCTTCTCGCGTTAGGATCGCTGAAGTGCTTCAAGACCATCTACTCAGAAAACAAGTGTATAGCCCAGGCGTATAAAAGCTGTCGCGACCGACTGTCCCTGTGTGCTGTTCGTGGACAACGGTAAAATATATTCTGGATGGTTCTCTCGTTGTCGGCACCAATGTCGACAGAGAACGCTTGCTTTGGTTTGGGATGCTCGATGCAGGGCACGAAATCGTAGAGACGAATGTAGTCTTTCCAAGAAAAAAAAAATGCTTGGTAAACGTAATCTGCAATGGAGCGCGAACGGAAAGCGAATTAAAATTTGCAGTAATATTGTTTTCATGCTCGTTAATGCGCGCGATAGTGCAACTATTTTTTCTGTTGTGCTGGTGTAAGACGTGTTTATCAACCGGGAAAGCGTCATCGCTCCATGGTCTTGTGCATACTCCTGGAAGGTGCCTAATTCGGTGTGTGATCGCCTCTCGAATGAGGCGGTGTGTTTACATAAAAAGAACCAAGGATTAAAAGAAAAAGTGGTTAAGCGCAATTGAACGAAACCAACGACATATGTTTTGCCGTCATGTGGCTCTCGTTAGGGCATTATTTATGTTGCGCTTAATTAGTTAATTAAGATCAGCTTTACAAAATTGTTAAAGTTCACTTTGGTGCCAATTGCGTTTCGTAAAGTTGTAGCTGGCACTCCAAAGCAGAGGACAGTTTATTGACAGAAAAGGGGAGTAGACGCACTTCACGTCAGCTCCGTGTTTCGTCAACGTTTTCGCAGCGAAAATCTCAGAGGATCACTGAGCTTTTGCAACCGTCTCATGCAGCAAGTTGCCGGGATTCTCCTGATACCAGTTTCAAGGTGGGAGTTCCATTTTTCGGACTTTAACGCCAAATTTTCGTCTGTGGCACACCGGCAGCCGCGGTGGCGGCCTGGGCCTAGGCCTCGGCGCACGTGAAAAAAGAACAAGAATACACGTGGCGCGCGCCCGCGCTCGCTCTAGACGGAAGAAATGGAGGTTCTCGTGCAAGGAGAGAACATTTCCCAAGAAGAATTTGAGGCCGGCACGGGCTGGAGTACCGTCGGCTCGAAAAAGCGAACCACGGAGAGACCCGCTACCAGCGATTTCGGCACCCACCCTGCCACCGGCAGTATGAAGCAGCAGCGTGAGCAGAAGCTGAAACAGCAGTTAATCAAGGCCAGCCGTATGCCATATCTACCGAAGGGTGATTTCAAAATTATCATTCGCCCAAAGGGAGGACTCAACATTGCCCAATTAGGAGCGGCCAGAGTGGCGTCGTGCGTCTACCAGGCTGCTGGTATACCCGCTGAGCACAGGGAAGACGACACTGTGTGCCTGAACGTACAACAGAACATTATCGTAGTGAGTACCCCCAGTGAATCCAACGCAGATAGATACCAAAGAGTCGAGCGTCTCGTGGTCAACGGCCAGGCCTATGAGACCAATGCGTATGAATCGGCACCAGACCTAACTTCCAAGGGAGTCATCAGGGGGATACCTCTCGAGGACTCCCCCCGGGATATCACCGCCCAAGTTGTTACCCCTAAGAATCCTACGGCAATTGCTGCGAAACGACTCAGCAATACCACCAATGTCATCGTGCTCTTTTCCGGACTGAAAGTTCCTACCTTCGTCCGCTACGGAGGCGCACTGATCAAGTGCGCGTTATACAGAAAACAATTGGACCTGTGCCACCAGTGCGGCAGACTAGGCCATCGCATGGACGTGTGCCCCAGCCCGCAGGACCGGGTCTGCAGAGGCTGTGGCACGGCCAACCCTGGTCCCGACCACCAATGCAACCCCTGTTCCCAGCTTTGCGGGGGTGAGCACTTAACGGCCGACAGGAAATGCAAGGCTCGCTTCAAGTTGCCGTATATAGTCAAACGAAGACGATGGGAAAGACAGCGACAACGGGAAGAAGAACTCCTAGCCTCGGAAGCTACGAGGGAAGCAATTGGACGCCCTTCCCGGGAGGCCAGATCCAGTTCGCGCTCTAGGGCCCGTTCAAGAACCAGACAGTCCAGATCACGGAGCCGCACACCCGCTCCGGCCCGACCCAGATCCAGGAGCCATACGCCCGGACCACCACCTCAAAGCTCCCGATCGCAGTCTCGCAGCAGAGGAAGCGGATTGGCGGCGGAAGATGCGACCTACAAGGTGGGCTGGGTAGACGTGGTCAAAGGCTCATCGCGCCGCGGCGGATCTGGGGAGACTGCAGCTTTTAGAGAAATGGCAGAAATGAGACGGGAAAATGCGCAGTTACGGGAATTAATCGCAAATCTCACGAGAGAAATTCAGGAGCTTAAGAATAATCGAAAGGCAGACGTATCCCCCCGCCCAAGTAGTTCACATGGAGGGGCCGCTGCAGAAACCCCCGATAATCGCATGGAGGAAGACGACAACCCTCCGCCACCTAAGAGAAAGGCTCCGGCAGTTATCAGCCAAACCGGATCACAGCTTACCGATCTAGGGCAGAAATTAACGGAAATGCAAAGTGCACTGAAAGACCAAGCAGAAGCCGTCGGTAATCTCACGTTGGCGATCTCGACCATAATGTCGAGACTTGACAAATTCGAAAATAACGTAGCCACCTTAAGTCTCAGGGTAGCCAAACTGCAGCCAGTTACTACTGCAGGGGCCCCCACAACTGGGGTCGCATCTAATCAATTCCAAAACGCCGCTACAAGCACTGCGGCAGTATCTGGGGTCGTTCAGTCCACCACTCCCCAGTCCTCCACCTCACGAACAGAACAAAATAGGCAAACGCGGTAAAAGAGGCGAGCTGACGATTTGGCAGTGGAATTGCAGGAGCTACGCCGCTAAAAAACGGATCCTGCAACAATACATTAAAAGCAAATCGAAACCAGACGTAATAATGTTACAAGAGACACACGGATTAGCCAAACTTCCAGGTTACCAAGCCATCGGTCCCTCCTCTGGGGAGAACCGCGCGGTAACTACTTTGGTCAGGAAAGGCTTAGTGGTCGTTCGTCATGACATTACAGTAGCGCAAGTTGAACATGTATTCGTAGAAATTATACCCAAAAGCAAAAACCAATCCAGCACGTTCATTCTCAATCTATACAGCAACCCTGCGCACATACGACAGCGCTTCCTAACCCTATTTAAGAGGGCCGCCGACCTTGCGGGCTCGCACCCTTTACTAATCGGGGGAGACTTTAACGCCCCGCACGGAGCGTGGGGTTACGCCTACACGAGAGCCAAAGGCAAGGCATTATGGCAAGACATACAGGAGACAGGCCTTACTCTCATCACCGACCCCAGCTCCCCCACAAGAATGGGAACCGGGCTGGCAAGAGACACCACACCTGACCTAACATTAGTGAAGAACACGAGAGGATCAAGTTGGAAAAACACGTTCGAAGACCTTGGTAGCGATCACAGAATTCTCGAAACTAAATTATCGGATACTTTAGAAAGAGAAACCAACAAAACGTTCAAATGGACAGACTGGGATAAGTTCCGTCAGAATAGGGCCGGAATGACGCACGAACCCATCACGGACATCAAACAATGGGCCGAAAAAATTATGGCTGACGTCAAAGATGTTACAAAGACCGTGGCGCCAGAACTTCCCATCGATAAGATAGACAGCCGCCTGGTGCACATGTGGGAGGCCAAACGATCATTACAGGCCAGGTGGCAGAAACAAAGACACAACAGGAAGTTGAGGAAACGCATTGCATTACTCAACAAACAAATTGAAGAACACTGCAGAACTCTTAGTAAACAGCAATGGGACGAGATCTGCAACACGATGGACAGACGGATTGGCACCGGTCACACGTGGCGCCTGCTCCGACATCTGCTAGACCCGACCAAGACCACGACAACACATAGGGAAACCATGCGCAGGATAATACACACACACACCAAGACCGAAGAAGAAATCCTCTCCGAGCTCTGCGACCGATACGCCCCTCAGAACCCAGTTATTCCACACGTGGAATACACGGGAAGACCCAACCCCTCTCTGGACAGAGACTTTGACGAGGCGGAAATCTGGGCCGCTCTGCAAAAGCTCAATAGCAAATCGGCCCCGGGACCGGATGGCGTAACCAATAAGGCCCTTCGTAACTTAGACAAAGAGACCATCTCCGAACTGACCAAGTACATCAACGAATGCTGGACCCGAGGATCCATACCTGACCAATGGAAAAGAGCGAAAATGGTGCTCATCCCCAAGCCCGGAAAACCCCCAAATCTTGACAACCTTCGCCCTATATCCCTTACGTCGTGCGTCGGAAAGTTGATGGAACACGCCTTCCTCAGTCGTATCAACGCACACTTGGACGACATCGAAGCGTATCCGGACACCATGCTCGGGTTTCGAGCTCATCTCTCCACGCAGGATGCAATGTTGCAAATCAAACACCAGGTACTTGACAACAAGACAAGAGGTACCAGGGCCATTCTAGGATTAGACCTCAAGAAAGCCTTCGACAACGCAGCTCACGCAGCCATACTATGCAAGATGGCCGCACTAAATCTAGGCAAGCGAGCGTACAACTACGTTAAGGATTTCCTCACTAACAGGAGTGTCTCGTTAACGCTGGGCAAACTCGCATCAGAGGACAGGAGTATGGGCAGCGTCGGCACCCCACAAGGCTCTGTCATCTCGCCGATGCTCTTTAATCTCGTTATGATCGGCCTCCCCGAACGCCTAAACGCCATAGAGGGAGTGCATCACGCCATATACGCAGACGACATTACGATTTGGGTATGCGAGGGAAGCGACGGAGAAATCGAGCAGCGGCTACAGACCGCGGTTGAGGTAGTGGAACAGTACCTCGTAGGAACCGGTCTTGTCTGCTCGCCAGAAAAATCTGAACTTCTCCTCTACCGCCCGACGCTTAAGGGAAGGCCCCCCAAGTGTTACATCCGGCATGCCGAGCACGAAGACATCTGCGTACGCACCAAAGAAGGAAACGAAATACCAAGGGTCAAGCAGATAACGGTGCTCGGACTCATCATAGAATCCAACGGCGCCAACGGAGCAACGATCAGGAATCTGGAGACTAAAATCACGAACACGATGAGGCTCATCAGAAGAATCACCAACAGACATCGCGGTATGAAGGAGGCCAGTGTCGTCCGACTCATACACTCCTTCGTCATTAGTCACATAACCTACGTGGCCGCCTACCACAACTGGTACACTGCAGAAAAGGCCAAGCTTAACACTCTAATTAGAAGAACACACAAGATGGCGCTGGGCCTTCCTGATAGCACAAGCACGGAACTTCTACTACAGCTGGGCATCCACAATACGCTCGAAGAGTTGATAGAGGCTCAACAGATCTCGCAACTCGAGAGACTAACCAGGACACGAACGGGCAGGAGCATCCTGGACAAACTGGGGATAGCCTATCACAAGCAGCACGGCGACAAGACATCCCTCCCAAGCTCGATCAGAGAAAAGCTCCAGGTGGCTAGCCTACCTAAGAACATGCATCCCGAACTCAATCAGGGTCGAAGAGAGAGTAGAGCCAGGTCTTTACTACAAGCATTCGGTAGGGACAAGGAAGCGCTGTTTGTAGACGCAGCAGAATACGCGGATCAACGTGCATTCGCAGTGGCAGTCCTCAACACTGATAAACAATTGGTCAGCTCGTGTAGTGTACGCGGAAAAAACCCTGAGGCAGCGGAAGAAGTGGCGATCGCCCTAGCCATCGTTTGCCCCGGTTGCAGGTATATAATAAGTGACTCGCAGGCGGCGGTCAGAAATTATGCACAAGGCAGAATTTCACCAGAGGCCGCGGCTATCCTCAAAGCGAACGCGAATTATATCACCTCTGAAGAGACGGAGGAACGACACATTATATGGTTCCCGGCTCATACGTCCCCCCACACCCCCGTACCCAACCTCAATGGAGAGGTCCATCGCGTAGCGCGAGGTCTCACGTTCCGCGCTCGTGTAGAAAGGTCCTCTCCAGGGGATGCAAATCCAGAGGAGGGCTGGACAGAGAGAGACAGAATGACTAGATACTGTGACATTACAAAATTTTATCAAAAATCCAGGTGTATTTATCCACCCCCAAGCCCCAAATTCGACAGGGCCCAATCGGTAGATTGGAGGCAATTACAAACCCAGACCTTCCCCAACCCCGTTCACCTCAGGAGGATATACCCAGACGTCTATTCAGACGATAACTGCAAATTATGTGGCTGGACTCACGCATCTCTTAGGCACATTCTCTGGGAATGCGCGGTTATAGGCGAAGAACATGCAATCTCCCCAGATGAAGCTGCGGCGCGGTGGACGGCCGCGCTGCGCAGCTCAAACCTGCAAGATCAACTGTGGGCCATCCAGCAAGCCCGTGAGGCGTCGAGGAGACAGGGTCTCCGGTCCTCCTCGGGGGCGGCCTAGGCCCAGGCCACGAATTTGCCGGAGTTCTGAATAAAGTTGTTACCACCACCACCACTCCAAAGCAACCGATCCAATTTTTTGTGGCAACGTACATACTGCGTGGTGATTCTTTATAGCTTTTAAAGAAAGCCCGCGATATATGAAATAAAAACACGTGACTGCGCTCGTGCACTACCCTATAGCAGCGCCCCCAAACGTGCTTCGAGCGAAACAACCGTGCGCTCTAATTAAGCGCAAGAGCTTGGAGGACGCTTAAGCTTCGCCTTCAAGAGTATATAGAACGCGATATCATAATCAGGCCCCCTTCGCATTGCCTTCTCAATCGCTAGACTGGCTTCGCTTCTCGGTGGACACCTCAACCGTGCCGCAAGAGAAAGAGCGTCTGTGCGCGTAACGTAGGCCGTTTCAAACTATCCTTCAGTGCCTACTGCAAGTACAGTGGCGAAGTGCGCACTGCACCGTAATTCTTCCTTTTGCGAATTGACCAAGTATACCCACTGCGCGTCCTAAAGGAAACACGCGCCCCTGCGCAGCTGCACACTTTGTTGATGCTGTTGCTGCTGATGACGATTAATTATGCCTGAACGCTCTTAATTGGTGGGCCTTTGAACTACCCACTCGTTGCGCCATTCATATGCTTTGGCGCAAGGAATAATTATACGCTTCTTCCACGCAATTAACACGGCCTCAGGTGCGTGCAAGGTTCCAAAAAGCCGCGATTTCAATATCGGCGTACATTAGTGAACAAGGCCTCGAGATTTCACCTCAGAAATCTGCGTTGGTCGCATTTACGCGGGAGTCAATGACAGCATATGCCGTATCAATCAATGGGCAAAATGTTTGTTACGCCAGGACTCACAGATTCCTAGGCGTCGTCATCGATAGAGACCTTTGCTGGAGTCCCCATGTGGCTGGTCTTAAGAAGCGCCTGACAGCCATCTCACATCTTTTCAAATTCCTCGGAGGGAAAACGTGGGGTACATCGGTGCACGCTGTGTTGCAATTATACCGAACTCTATTTCTCGGGTATCTGCGGTACAGTCTACCGGTGCTGACGAACACGTAAAAGCAACATACGTACACTCGAAAATGCTCAGGGTCAGGCACTCAGAGTTAGTCTCGGACTGCCACGTTGCGCATCAACAGCGGAGAGCATTGCCATTGCAAAGGAACATCCTGCTAGCATTCACATAACCTTGGAGCTGCTTAAGGCACACATTAGACACCTTGCTCGCGCACCTGCCCACCACCTAGCCTCACTTCCAGAAGATCGGCCCGGTGCCTCCTTTTGCAAGAGGATTTCGACTTTCCGAGAGTGCCTTCCAACAGGCTACACACCTCCTGAAAGAATCATGACACCCCCTTGGTGCCTGGAACAGCCTAAACTTCGTTTGACACTACCAGAGGTTCGGAAGAATTCGGAGCTCTCGTCGCCAGCTTTAAAGCAGCTGTCTCTGCTGATGCTGCACGAAGAATACGCAGACCACGTTAAACTTTACACGGATGGCTCTACAACTGTTAGGGGGTCTGCAGAAGCTGTTATCTTCCCTGCAAAAGCCGAAATCTATAATTTTTGAGCGTCTCATAGGACTACGCCGACTGCTGTGGAGCTTGCGGCACTCCGCAGTGCACTTAGAAGAATTGAACTAGCGTCATCAGAAAAATGGGGCATATTTACAGACTCGAAGTCAGCCCTGCAGTGTCTGTCATCAGCTTTACATCGTGGTGCACAAGACCAATTAGTATTAGAAATAAGACAAACCTATCAGCAATTAAAAGACAAAGGGCATTACATAACTTTTCAGTGGCTTCTAGGCCACTGTGGAATCGACGGCAACGAACATGCCGATAATTCTGCGAAGAATGCTCATGAAGGTGGCGTGAAGGAAGCCATTCCATTATCACGAACCGATGCAGCATTAAAGATTCGCTCGCTCGCACGTGATCTAGCGCATTTAATGTGGAATACGTCCGGTTTTCTGCATACCCGCCTTCACCGTCTGGATCCGTCACTTCAACTTCAAATTCCATCCGGACTATCCCGATCCGAAACAACAATCCTCTGCCGCCTGTGGCTTGGAGTGTCTTTCACGAACAGCTTTGCTTACCGAATCGGAATGGCAGACAGTGCTGCCTGTGCTCACTGTGGCAGCGAGGAAACCATTGCGCACGTCCTGTGTCATTGTCCTCACTATAGCTCCCAAAGACAACAGCTCTCAGCAACGCTAGCACGCCTCGATAACCAGCCGCTTCCTGAACAATCAATTTTGGAGTGCCGGAACGTTCTAGCTTCCAACCAGAAAGCGACGAAGGCGTTGAAGTTTCTCCGCTCGACCGGCCTCGCTAAATGACTATGATGCTCCCGTGCTTGAGTGTGTGTGCGTTTTTTTCTTTATTTATTTTTACTCTTTTTTTCCTTCCTTACCTTTCTATCCCCCCTTACCCCTTCCCCAGTGCAGGGTAGCAAACCGAAAAATTTCTGGTTAACCTCCCTGCCTTTCACTTAACCTTTCTCTCTCTCTCTCTCTCTTTCCACGCAACATCGCATGCATGCATTAAGGAGACGCCTTGCACTTGATGACATTCGTTTAGGTTTTCTTTTTTCCGAAACGGTGTCAAGCCGTTGCTTTGTGGTAAAACACCTGCTTGCAACGCAATAGGCCCGGGTTCGATTCTCATTCGAAACGAAGATTTTTATTATTTATTTATTTGCATCTATCTCAAATTTTCGTTCACGGACAACGACAATGTTTCGCTTACAACCAACAACGCCGACGTCGACAACGGAATTTCTGCAAAACGAAATCTTTAACGATATCGCGTGGATATGAAATGCACCCTAACGAGTGCCACATGACGGCAAACCACATTTCGTTGGTTTCATTCAGCTGCAGTTGACCACTTTCTTTAAAATCCTTGTTTTTTGTTACGTGAAACACCCTCAATACTGCTACGATGGCCTATATGCACTCCCTAGTACAAGTCGGGTTTCTTGCCCTCAATATCCGATTAGGCGGCCACATCTCTTTTGGGATTTAATGGTGCCCTGGTGATGTGACCCTCTATTTATCTTTCGTAGTATACTTGCAACAGCCTGCCTCATTGTATTTTGACGGCAGAAGTCGAGAATTTTTGGCTCATGATGGCGCTTTAGTTGGTATATACTGGGTTGTCGTTCGGTAATGATCACCCCGAAAGCTCTTCTAAATTCCTCGTTACCTGTTATCTGCAAATTTGACGCGCATGCATAATGTAGGCTAATATGAAATACCGCGCACTTTCTGTTCTTTTTTGAGCTGCATCCATGACGGGCCTAAATAACGAATTTTTATAGCTCCTAAACAGTTTGCAGTGTAGTGCGGGAACTTTCTAGTGGAGAGTTACGATCGGTTACTCTGCTTTTCGAGCTTCTGTAATGGTATAGAGCGCATTGCTAAAACTCTAAAGCTCACCTCAGTAAAGCGTCACCCGGCAAAGAAAAAATATCTCCTTTTTTTTTTCTAGCGCAGTCTAATGCTCCTCCATGTAGAGGTCACTGTCTGCGTACAAGTTAGTCTGACTACGCAATTATGTGGATTCTTGGAAGACGACTCGTTGCCGGAACTAACTAAGAGGTCCTAATTACCCTTTGCTAGGATCGCTCCAGGTATACAACACGTGACGCAGCCGCCGCGATTGCCTAGCGGTTACGGTGCTCGGCTGCTAACCCGAAAGTCGTGGGTTCGATGCCGGCCGCGGCGGTCGTATTTCGATTTAAGCGAAATGCTGGAGGCCCATGTAGTGTGCGATTTCAGTGCACGTTAAAGAAGCCCAGGAGGTCGATATTATCCGGAGCCTTCCACTACGGCGTCTCTCACATAGCCTGAGTGACTATGGGACATTAAAAGCAAAAAAAAAAAGAACCAACAAACAATACCCAACAATATGTGATGCAATTGCAACGAATCATTCTTGTTCGCCTTCTTCTTTACTGCGTCTGTTCCTAACTGGTGGTTACGTATACCATGAGAGTGCTATAACTTAGGAGGATTGCACAGCTCACCAGAAGCGTAACCCCGAACAATGAAAAAAAAAAAAACACTTGGCTGATCCCTCTGTCATAGAAATCGGTATAACACGAAAGTGAAACGTGCCTTCACAGACGTAGTTGAGCGTTTGTTGCGCATTCTTTCGCCCCAAAGGCGAAGGAATGAATGCTACAGCAACAAATTGTCATGTCACCCGAAGAACGGCTAGCAGCTCGAAACTTGCAACGCGCTGCTCAAGCAGAATGGACGCACGGAAAGAACATACACAGGATGAGAGCGAACTAACTGTCACATATGTAACTTATTTCTGCGTGAGCACAGCGCTCCTTTCGCAAAAGCGGCCGCTGCAGTGAGCCAAGTGACCTTCGTGCTCTCAACGCGAGACGTACAAACCGCCGAGATCACGAGATAAGCGCGCGCACAAGCGACCACGCCCTGTAGACGCGGGCGCTCGTCGCAACGGCGACGACCTTTCAAGCGCGCTCTGCGAGCCCTTCGCGCCATCTCGCCAGTGATAACGAAAACACGCTGTAACAAAGATCTCCGAGTACAGCCACCGGCAAATGGTGTATATAAAGAGCTCGCCGTTAGCATTGCGAAGAACGTGCCGTCCATGGCCGAATCGTTTCGCGCTGCGCGCTGTGGAGTGAGGGGTCGTAAGTTCGATTTCCGGTGACGGAACTTTTTTTCTTCTGGTTTTTTTCTTAGCCCACTGTTAGTCTTTATATTTTACAACGTCATATCCGTGACGGAAATACGTCAGTGGAGCCGTGGTGGAACCCGGCATAAAGCACATTCGTGCTAAAAAACAAGTTTCCAAGCCTAATTTTGCTGTGGTAAGATTTCACGAAATATGTACTTAAAAAAACATTTAATCTGGAGAAACTATCGGCGCCCCTTAACTGTTACGAACTGAAGCGTTAGTGGAAGGAGCTAGACTGAGTAATGAAAATACGGTGAATCTGTTCAAAAGCTACAAAACAAATCTGTATTCAGTAAGATGATAAAGACACCACACAAGAACTCATTCAGAAGCTCTTATTTGCAAAGGAGAGTCCTGCACGGCGGAACAAGAGGCGTTCTTTACAATTATGTATCTGGCAAAAGCAGTTGGATGAGTGCACCTGACATCTGCATAACTGTATTAAATATCTTTGAAGAGTACATTCCGAAGCCCACGGAGGAAGTAGAGCGAGAACAGGCCGATATCACCGCTGTGGCGTCTCCAATGTCGACGAGACAAGCGCTACAGCCGTTTCGTTTTCGCTGGCGTCTTTGGAATTACGCATAACTCCAGTTAAAAATCTGAAATAACCGGTTTTAAATATATGGAAAGCACTAAATAAACTTGAAATGTACGCTCGAACGCGGGCCCCATCTGTCCGGCGAATTCAATTGTGGATCGTTTGGTCTTTGATTTAGTAGAAAATACCCAGTCTTAGCAATTTCCGATTGTTGGGATAAGTATGAAACAATAATAAGAAATTTAAAATTACTGTGCAATATCTGAAATGCGTAGGTTGAATGAGAAAAGATAGATGAGAGAGCTATATTATGAAATAGTGGAAACTAAGAACGTGAAAAATCAAATCAAACCTAATTTGTTGCGAAAGCAAAAAAAAAAGGTTGGTTGATCCCTCCGTCATTGGAATCGGTATAACACGAAAGTGAAACGTGTCGTCACTGAAGTAGTTTGTTGTTTATAGTGCATTGGTATATGAGAGCTTGTACAATGTCTTCTGTTCTTTGGCAGATATAGCACCGCTTGATGGTGGACGCATCGCACTCACGTTGACGCCTAGTGGCACATCTCCGTACCGACGACAAACGCCCACGATCATGATGAAACCCTTGCGGTAGCTAAAGTTCTTAACATATACGTGAACTCCGCATATGGCGAATCCCGCGCAATGATGGCATCAACAAGCACATAATAAACTAATGTTCGATATGCACTCCTTCAAAGCGTCGTGAAATGCGAAGAGAAACGCTACGCGCGTCGTGTCTCCCCTCTAGCCTGGCCGTTACTTCTCTCAGGGCGAGCAGGGAACGCGGTGGCACAGATGTCACCGCCCCGTTATAAAGGGGACGCCCATAACATCCATCCATCCAAGGTCACTGTGAGAGGCAATTGTGAAAGATAAAAGGCGCGTTTATGTCGCCTCCGTAATGTGTTTGGCGGTAGCTCAGTGGGCTAAACGCCCGCCAGCCATCGTCGCAGACCGAGAAGTCATGGGTTCGATTCCCCTCAATGGAACTTTTTGTTAAGTTTTTTTTTCTTTGCCATCCGATCGCATTCATTTTGCTGACGTACCTCCGTGACGGAAATACGTCATGAAAGTCTTGGTGGATCTCGGCATAAAACACTTTCTTGTTAAAAAAAAACACAATATTTCAAACTCAATGTCTAAATCGAATTTGCCCTTTGAGAAAATCCTGGATGGCAGCGCGGCTTTCGCAACATGCGCGTCGTATACATCCTATCATCGCTGGAACCGTAAATCGCGTTTAATCCGTTCTTATACAAACGACAGTATTGACAGGAGAAGTAAAGAAAGCCCTAAAGGGAATGCAAAGAGGCAAAGCAGCTGGTGAGGATCAGGTAACATCGGACCTGTTGAAAGACGGTGGAGAGATTATGTTAGAAAAACTGGCCACCCTGTATACGAAGTGTCTCTCGACGGGGAGGATACCAGAATCTTGGAAGAATGCCAACATCATCTTGATCCATAAGAAAGGGGACGTCAAGGACCTGAAAAATTACAGGCCCATAAGCTTACTGTCCGTTGTCTACAAGCTATTTACAAAAGTAATTGCTAACAGAATTAATACGACATAAGAGTTCAATCAACCAAGGGACCAGGCAGGATTTCGTACAGGCTTCTCAACAATAGACCATATTCATACTATCAATCAGGTGATAGAAAAATGTGCGGAATACAACCAACCCCTATACGTAGCCTTCATAGATTACGAGAAGGCATTTGATTCGGTGGAGACATCAGCAGTCATGCAGGCACTGCGGAATCAGGGCATCGACGAAGCCTATATAAACATAATAGAAGAAATCTACGGCGGATCCACAGCCACTATAGTGCTCCATAAAGAAAGCGACAGAATTCCAATAAAGAAGGGCGTACGGCAGGGACACATGATCTCTCCAATGTTATTCACCGCGTGTTTACAGGAGGTTTTCAGGGCCCTAGATTGGGAAGAATTAGGGATAAGAGTTAATGGAGAGTATCTCAGTAACCTGCGATTCGCTGATGACATTGCATTGATGAGTAACGCGGGAGACGAATTACAGCTCATGATTACTGAACTGGATACGGAAAGTAGAAGAGTAGGTCTGAAAATTAATATGCATAAAACTAAAGTAATGTGGAACAATCTTGGCAGAGAACAGCGCTTTGCGATAGGTGGCGAGACACTGGAAGTTATAAAGGAGTACGTCTACTTAGGACAGGTAGTAATTGCGGAGCCGAACCATGAGAATGAAATAACTAGAAGAATAAGGATGGGATGGGACTCATTCGGCAAGCATTATCAAATCATGAATGGTAATCTACCACTATCCCTCAAGAGGAAGTTATATAACAACTGCATCTTACCGGTACTTACCTACAGAGCAGAAACCTGGAGACTTACAAAGAGGGTTCAACTTAAATTGAGGACGACGCAGCGAGCGATGGAAAGGAAAATGATAGGTGTAACCTTAAGAGACAGGAAGAGAGCAGAGTGGGTCAGGGAACAAACGGGGGTTAAGGACATCATAGTTGAAATCAAGAAGAAGAAATGGATATGGGCCGGGCACATAGCACGTCGGCAGGATAACCGGTGGTCATTAAGGGTAACTGACTGGATTCCAAGAGATGGCAAACGCGTGAGGGGTAGACAGAAAATTAGGTGGATAGATGAGATTAAGAAGTTTGTAGGTATAACGTGGCAGCAGAAAGCACAGGACCGGATTGATTGGCGGAAGATTGGAGAGGCCTTTGCCCTGCAGTGGGCGTAGACAGGCTGTTGATGATGATGATGACGATGATGATGATGATGATGATGATGATGATACAAACGACGTCCTTCTGCTAACGCACAACTGCAATAATCGAAGCCACCAAAGCAGTCGTAATCGGTGACATCAGGAGAGGCGAACGCAGTAACAGTGTAGTTTCACGATGAAATCTTTCCTGCATCCTCCCGCAGCGAGGGTCGTCCCGAGATCCTATAAAGCTATAATAGGTGATGGCAGCGAACTTCGAGACACAAGGGCTGAACACACAAAAGTCAAGACGGCGCTGGTCGCCTTGTTTTTCTTCGTACCTTCCGTCCTTGTGTGTGCATGATTGCACTGATTACTCAAAATCATGACCTGCCAACTAGAGCGCGAGTAAACCTAAAGCTATATAGCCAGTCACGCCGATGGCAGCACCGGCCCCTCTCCAGTGGTGTATCTGAAGGGATATACGACCAGCTTATAACTTTCACATAATGCAGGCTTCATGAAATTCTGCATCCAAAAGATTGTCCAAAAGATATCATCACAGTTTATCAGTAAAAACACACATAACAAATACGCCAATTATGATATAATTCATACATGTGCAAATTTTTATAGCTTATGCTTGTATATATACGTTCTTTGGACTCCGCAACATTTCTCGTTTCAACATTTCGCATTCAAACAAATTCTTGCACAAGGTCATTTCCTTAATGACCAGCATTCGGGATTCCCACCTCTCGTGGTAGCACTTCGGGGCGCACTGGCCCGTATTCACTAAATCCCGAAGATCTATCCTGAATGATACAGTTACTATGTTTTTTACGTTTATCTCACATAGTGTTCTTTGGTTATAACCTGCAGAGAGACGGACCGACAGATTAATGTTATGCGGAAAGCAGGGCGGTTAACCGGAAGATAAATATCCAGTCCTCGACGAGGGAAGGGTAAAAGGGAGACAGAAAGGTAAGGAAGAGAAGAATCAGTGTGTGTGTTACGCGTTTCAATAACCTGCAGAAGGCCTCATCACGGGTGGTACTTGTGTTTGCATGTATCGATCACCACCATACTTGCTTCTCGTGTCTAGAATTTTCAGTGCACATCACTCCCTACCGTTACTAAAAGCAAGATCACCAGGGTGATAATAGGGCATCACATGGGTGCCGCATTTCGATTGGCTGCGGATTCCACCGCTATAAGGCTATGCATTTCATTAAAGATAGCCTTGTTACCTTACGAGTATGTAATCGAAGAAATATTATGACTAAAGACACAGCGCAACGAAGACTGGATGCACAGAAGACACACACGGCTGCGTCTGTCTCTTCTGTTCATCCCGCCTTCGTCGCGCCTGTGCCTTTAGTCATGAATAACGAATAAACCCAGCTTTCCGCACTTTTCGACGAAATGTTGCTTCTTTAAATCGTACTGTAGACGCGTATTTTTGTAGAGACTCTCGTGGACATAAGTTTTTAACGCGCAAGTTTTAGCTTTGGCCCTTACGGACCTAGCGCGGGCGTTCTAATAGCAATTTAGGCAATGCTCAAT
This sequence comes from Rhipicephalus sanguineus, assembly GCF_013339695.2. NCBI lineage: Eukaryota > Metazoa > Arthropoda > Arachnida > Ixodida > Ixodidae > Rhipicephalus > Rhipicephalus sanguineus. The sequence continues at coordinate 199,028,614 of NC_051176.1, read as the reverse complement.
CCATACATACAGGACATTCAGACAGTCGCGCAACGAATCACACGGACGGCGACAGATCAAGACGGGACACAGCGCTAACTAGCAACTCAGTGTTTATTGCACGTGATCACATATGTATGTACAGCCCTCACAGATTGAAAGAGGACAATTTAGGGCTAAGTAACGCACATATTTTCGTTTCCACCGTCTTCAGTTCGGGTCAGATCGGCGTAATTTCGACTCGAACGTGTAGCTCAGATCCAACATTATTTTTATAGACCAGATTCGTCGCAACATGACGGGGCTATCTTGAGCAATTGCGATTACCAGTAGTTATACTAAAAAAAAATGATGTCTCATTTGAATCCGTGAGTATTGTGCAATACCGCGCAAAGGAAAAGAGGGGGAGGAGGCACACAAAGCAGTGCTTTGTGTGCCTCCTCCCCCTGTAATTGTGTTTGAACAATGTCCTTTTGAAGTCCTGCCCGCATTTCATTCACAGAGGCTTTGATAACCAAGGCGCACGTTTGTCAGACGTGGGTTAACCATTGCATGTGTTGTCCGCTGTAGCAGGTAGCATAGTGAAGCATGTCAAGGAAGATGACCGCAATGCCAGTGACCATGTGACGCGTAAAAGAAAGAAAATTGTCTTGAAAGAACGTGAGCTTGGGCATGTTTTTCTTCCAATTTAACACCGATTGCGCACAAAAGGAACAAGGCACAGAGTTACGACGCGGACACAGCGCTAACTTCCAACAAATGATTTATTTTACGAAGCAGTACAAGTAAATATGGAAAGCAGGTAGCAACCACAGGTCGGCAAAATATGTGGCGCTCACTCAGACTCGCTCATGGAATGTATTTTGCCCTTAGGATTCGCTCGGATTCAGACTCACCAAAGTTTTCCTTACGAGGACTCACTCGGACTCAGACTCACTAAAATTTTGCTCGACTGGACTCACTCGGAGTCACACTTACCTAAATATTACTCACTCGGACTCATTCAGATTCAGACTCACGGCTCGATCTGAGTCTGTGTGAGTCTGAGTGAGTCGACTCATGGGTCCATTAGCGTTTTCAATCAGGATGTCAACGCACTTAAACGACAATATCTCACACAGTCGGTGCTCACGATACTCATTTTGACCTCCTACCTTCACATACGAGTCATCAGTGATTGCAATCAAGGACATTTTTATTAAAATATATGAATCAAGGACATTTTTATTAAAATACCGAGAACTTCCTTTGAAAAATGGGGGGGGGGGTAGGGGGGAGAAGGGGGGAGGGACGTCTAGGCACGCCTCTGTTGAATAAATATTGAGCTGGCGTATGAACGCTAGTGCGTTGAAGTAAGTGTGAGTAGAAGAGCGTATCAACGTGAGCCGTCATAAGGCTAATAGTAATGGTGAAGTTGAGTAGTTATCACGGGCACACATTGCAATTGTATTGAGGGGTGTCATAAAACATCGTCCGCAGCGTCGAGGCAATGTGCGTTATAGCGGTAGACGTCTGCATTGCTGTAGTATAGCCGTACGCCATCAGGGCACTTAGCGGCGTCCTCTTCGCTTGTCACAAAGCGACTCTGTCAATCTGACGTCATCATCTGTTAGCATGGGGAAAGCGCCCGGCCTCGTAAGAAATGAAGAGATTACTGCGTCATTCTGGCGGACCACGTGGACGAGTGGATGGTAGTCGAGCGTCTTCAAGGGGTCTTTTGTCTTCAGCTCCCTCACTTGCCTTGCGCTTCAGTGTGTATGCTCGCTGTTAATGTGTTGATTGAGACTGTGAATCATCTGTGGCGTATAACATGAACTGTGGTATGCGGGTATGCGCCACACATGAAGAAGGGAAAGGGTTTCATGACGTACGCGACAGGCATTTTGAGTTATTATGTCATGACCAGTGAATCGTGTTCATCGTACTCTGATCCCCTGCTATGCCAATTTTGGTATATTACAAGTTATCGAGACGACCAGGAGAACGTCCAGTCGTAGGTGGCTAGACAGACAGACAGACAGACAGATAGACAGATAGAGATAGAAACGACTGAGGTGCCTTAGGTTCTCTAAGATATTCTTCACATTTAAATGCCATCTTCGTCAAGTCACGCTTGGTATCACATTTAAAAAATCTAATTCCTTTTTGAAGGAAAGAAGCTGACTTTTTAAGGGCTCGTTTTTCTTTGTTAGACACAATAATAATGAGAACTAACAGACAATAATGCCGAGGAAAGTATAGAGGGTGTTATTTGTAGTAATCATGATGTAAATATGAAGAAAGTAAAGTGGACGAAACGTTAACTTGCCACCGGCAGGGACCGAACCAGTGACATTCGAATAACGCGTCCGATGCTCTACCACTGAGCTACTGCGGCGGTCATCGTCCCGTTCACTTCTGTGGGTTATATATGTGCATTTATTCCTAGGAGTGTTAGTCAGCGCCGACTGCAGCCATGGCGGCGAGTGTGTAACTCTTTTTCTGCCTGCTGGCGTCACGTAGCACGGGATCTTCTTACGAGCTGGCAGCTGACCAATAATCCCTCGCATACTACCTGAAGGCACCAAGTCTGCCAGAACGAGACCCTCGCTATGAATGAATGAAAGAAGACGACTTTTTAGGGGCTCGTTTTTCTTCGTTAGACACAATATTAATGAGAACTAACAGACAATAATGCCAAGGACAGCATAGGGAATGTTATTTGTAGTAATTCTGATGTAAATATAAGAAAGTAAAGGGGACGAAAAGGTGGTGGTGGTGGTTGTGATGTTGCAGCAGGCCGGGTTAGCCTGGCCTGCATGGCCGGCAGTTGTTCCGCCTGAGCATCTCCTGAATTGGAAGTGTCTGTCACCACGTGTTGGACAGCCCAGTGTCTCGCAGGAAGACCAGCAAAATTCCTCGTACGCTCCTCCTCGTTGCCGCGGGCCCTTCAGGACAAAATGACGTCTTCAACTGTCCGGTGCCTATGACAACCTTTTTGCAAGCTGCGGGCCATCGCTGCTCTTTCCACATCAAACTGCGGGCAAAGCCAAATAAAATGTTCAATATTCTCGATGTCACCGTAGAAGGCACAAAACGGGGAAGCGTATCGCCCAGTCTTCAATGACCAAGCCGGGGTGTATGCGGAGCCGGTTCTTATGCGGTACAACAGCGTTGCTTGTTCACAAGACCGTCCATGGATTCAAAGATAACTTGTTCAATTGAAGGCGTGCTAACACGTGCGTCTTCAGTTGAGCTGTCAAAAGAAGAATTAGATTTCGGTTTCGCCGTTGAACTTGGTTGAATTTCATTACTCCGCAATAATTACTAGAGGCCGTTTTTTCGATATCTCAAAGACGCGATGGGTTATTTGCATGGAGACCTTCAATTCTCCCATTGAACGTAACCACCTAACTCCACTAATTAAAAATTTAATTCAACTTTCTTAATTACTGTCCCAAACGATGTCTTTAACTATCTTAAGAGGCCTGTCGTTACAGAAAAATCACTTGTGAAGGCAACGAGCAAATATCGCATTTTCCTGATTTTAGAGTATTTTGGACACATTTCTTGAAACACCCGGTGTATATATGTGACCACGCACAATAAACACTGAGTTGTTAGTTAGCTCTGTGTCCCGTTTTGACCTGTCGCCGTCTGTGTGATTCTTTGGGCTACTGTCTGAATTGTGCACTACCAACTAGCCCATCAGTCTGTCCTTTAGAACACTGGGAGCTTGCGGTATGTAGTACGGAAATGGCTGTGTCTTTGGTATTGTGAGAGATGGGGACGTAGAAGAGATGGGAAAGCCAGTGAGGTTAACCATGGCGCAATGTTAGATCAAGGGATAACAACATCGTCAGTGCAAAATACAAAGAACATGCGACTAATGAGGCACTTGAACTTGTGAATATTCCAATAAGCTTTTTCGCAAGCGTACGTGTTAGTGGGAAGAAGGCGGTTATTGCTCTGTCAACTGATGTTGCAAGTTTATCTCGCGAAACACACGCACTGTCCGTCGTGGCCCTGAGCGAGTCCTTAATTCGTTTTGTTAGGCAAGCGAGCATCCTGCATCCATCTGCGTTAGCGCGATGTAACACAGGGAGTCTAATTGAGGCACACGTGCACTTAATTGTGGTGTGGTTCAGTTGGTGTGGGTTATCAGCAGGCTGGTTAAAACAGCAGAAGAAGACGTTGACCTGATTAGACTTTTCCATTGCGCTCTTTTGGCGCGTCACGGTGTTATTTCTTTGTTTTTCTGTTGTCTTTATATAGTACACTGTGTCCGTTGAATCAGAATTTTTTTTATGAGAAATTTAACGTGGGTTTGTTACCTTGTTAACAACAACCTCTCCTTGTTAACTCGACTCGACCTTGTTAACGACAACATTATTTGACTTATTGCGCGGAAGTAATATCTGTAAACGCTGTAATGCTGGTACATGCCGAATTGTCGCTAGTAATTCAATTTCGAAGCCAAATAAAACTCTAAGGTCTTACATTCAAAAAGCACAGTGTGACTAAGAACAACAGCATAGTGGGTGGCCATGTGCATGAGGTTTTAGAGGACAATGAATTCAAGTAGCTACCGTGGCAGGTTCTCTTTAAATTACGTTATCGAGTAATACATGAGGCAAGTTTTAAAATGTAATACTGTAGCAATAATAAAATTTGCACAGTATTTCTTTCATACCTCAGACATAAATTATGTCTCGTACGCTTTACGAGACACACATCGATGGTCTTAAAGTGTACCAAAATTTCTAATACGGTGGTCACTTACACAAGTGGTTTGGGTAAAACTCCGGTCGCCATTGTGCGTGGGAGGCGTGCAACCCCGTTCATAGCATTGCCACACCTGAGGCAGAACAAATCAGCGTTGTCGTTGTGCCGTACTGCCGCTAACGATGGTACAATCAGTAAATGTAACGGTGATAAAGGCTGTCCCGCTAAAAAAAATAAGAAAAAAGAGAGAGAGCGAGAGAAAGAGAAGTGTCAGTTGTCACTCACAGAAACCACTTAGCCGATGTAACAGAACTTGCTGTAGCGGCGTCAAGGATCTTTGAGTATAGTTTTTGTCCCCTTTTTCAATCACGTAAAGAACACATTTCTTTTCGGGCGAGGAACCGTTCTTGCACTGCACGTAACCAAGCAACTCAATGCTCATTTAGGGAGCAGCTAAGTGCACGCTGCGCACAGTGGGCAAGTACTTCGCTAATAGGTTGCCAGGAAAGTGCGTGCGAGCGAGAGACGTACAGCTCTCTTGGGGGGCCGACTTGGCTTTTGGAAAGATTCCTGACTGAAAGGGAACGACTTTCGCAGCCCTGTTCTCCACTCCAACCCTGTACTCTCTGCTTGGAGCTCGTATTCTCCCGCAAAACAGAGATAAGCTGCGCCAACTACAGAGACGGCAGGCGGGGGTATCCAAAACGCACGTATAGGAGGCGATAAGGAGGGTTCTTATTGGTCCGGACGTTGTCATCATTCGCGGACGCCTTCGTTATAACGTCGGGCGCTTGTGCATTATCCTACAACGCCGCCTACGAAGCAGTGCAGCCGAGCTCTTTTATCGGTCTTTGTAATGAAATTAGGGGCTCCCATAATATCTAGCTCTGCAACACACGTCGCTTGTCGTACAGGCGTTCAGCCAAGGTCAAGCTGGCGCGCTTTTGTATGAACCAGCAGTCGGGGCAATCCAGTTTGGAGTGCGGTAGCTGCAATTTTTCAGCTCAACTTAGGAACAAACAAATCCTAACAGTTGAGGAGAATTTAGAGCTGTGTGGCTAAATATGCGGCGTTTATCGAATCTATTAATTGCCTTACATTCTCAGTTGTGTGGTTTGAGCAAGAGACCGTGGCTAACGTTATTTTTGAGGGCATGACACGTAAGGTGCCCTGTGCATAACGAGCAAGTTCTCAACGCAAACGCAGATGCCGCCTCGTAACTACGCCGTAATCATGGGCTGTCGCTATTTGTTAAATAAGCGATGTGATTAATTGAGTTTTGAAGGGAAAAAGATGTGTGAGAAATCCGCATTCGAAGCCAAAAAAAGCATAAAGATGAAGAGGTGATAGCGATGGAGATGATCATATTATGTAAATGAAGCCCATAGCAAATGTCTATGAGCGAAGATTGAGTGGCAGCGGCAGAGTAAGGTGCCGCGGCGCTGCCTAGAGACACTGCAGCTTGTGTAAATTGCCGGAAACGGCGCAAAACGCACGTCCTCTGTCTGGAACGAAGTGCGCAGCGACCGCGTTAATTAAAATGAATTGCTCTACGAAGGCGGTTTCCTGCGGCAATCCCTCCTCGCAGGTCCCGCTCGAGGAGCTTGTCCCATTTCTCCTCTGGTAATGCTGGGGTGGCCATGTTTTGCACGAAATAAGTGCTGGTTGTGTAAGATGGGGTAATTATAGAAAATGAATAAAAGTACAACACAAAACCACTACGATTCCAGTGCCGCTACGATGACGTGCTAAACTTAAAATATTGCCAGTTCACCAGAAAATAGGTATTTTCAGGGACGTCGCGCGTAATTAAGCTAGGTTTGTTTTTTTTTTCGCTACCACCACAAGTTGTCAGCCTACTTTTCACAGCACAGCTATAAAGATGAAGAAATCCCTTTTGCGACGATGGCATTAGGAAACATACTTTTAGAAAATTAAAACAAAATGAGATACAATATTTTGGAAATGTAATAAAAGTAATAACCGCAGCCGGTCATACCTTCAAAAACATTTTCTGGCACGTAACTTATACGCAACATCGTACTGTAGCAATCAATAGGAGGTGTTTTAACAATGAAAAACATAGATACACATTTTTCCAAGCATGCCACCTGTCGGAGCAGTTACAAAACATCGCAAAAATTGTACCTGATGCCTTGCAGAAAATTCTTTTTTTTTAGCTTTTACTTGGAATGAGCGATACACCAGACTCCCTCGTACTTTACCGTTTTTTTTGTGTGTGTTTTGAAATTAGTTTTTTTTTTTAAATCAATACTACGCTATAATCACGCACAGTTTTTCTTAATGTTAACGTTCCTTGCATATAGTCCGTGTTTTGCATCATCATGACCGTCATACTCGGCCTATATCTTCCTTGTTTACTGCAAGACGAAGGCCTCACGCAATGATTTCCAGTTTAGCCTATCCTGCGCGAGCTGATTCTATTTTATCGCTATGAACTTCTTAATTTCAACACTTCATCTAACTAGCAACCGTCCTTGGCCTCTTTTCGCATCCCTTTATCCAATTCAATTGCCTTTTTATTTTTTTTCTCCTTGTGTTGTTTCAAAGAAAGCTTTTCCCTGTGCAGCTAATTTGTGCTCCCATTTCCGGCGTTGATTGGAATTTCTGATGTCTTGATTGAGTTTAGATTTTCCTTTTTTTTTTTTTTTTTGCAATACGTCTCCACTAATCATGTGCACATGGTCTCAGTACTGTATCCTGACTTTGGGCCCTGTTCTGCATGTTCTGCATGTTCTGCTCATGTAATCACGTTTCGAAAGCCCATAATAAGTCGAATCCGAACTTCAATCAATGTGCCTCGCATGTGAGTCTGAAGAATGTGTCGAACATCTGTTACGCAACTGTTTTCTTTAGGAGGTCCGCCCTAAGCCGACGAGAACGTTTCCTGGAACGAAAATTCCGGGGCCCGGCCGAAATCCATCGAACGCACGAAACGTTAATCGTACCTGCCTGCTTTTTTTTTTTTTTTTTGAGGAACAGTGGCTCGGCGTGTGATTGTAGCGCTGCTATGTATGTGTGCAGTGCTCACTCTCTCCCGCTCGTCCTATTTCCTGTCCTCATTTTCTTACATCCTGTGTAGGGTAGCGAATGGGATGCTCGTCTGGTTCACCTATTTTGTCTTCTTGCTTTCTCTTTCTCTCTGTCTCTCCTGACTTTGTCGTGTCATCTAGCAATTTTAGTTGGAACATCTAATAACTTCCGCGCTGCCATCAGACGTCATGCATGCTCGATCTCAATGCGTATGTATTGATAATGCTACGAACAAAAAAAACATTAAGATACGAAGGTTTTGTTTCAGCGACGTGTGACAAAAGCATAAGTCCTTGTTTATGTTCACAAGGGCCCCGCCGCGGTGGTCTACTGGATATGGCGCTCGACTGCTGACCCGAAGGTCGCGGGATCGAAACCCGGCCGCGGCGGCTGCATATTTGATGCAGGCGAAAATGTTTGAGGCCCGTGTACTTAGATTTAGGTGCACGTTAAAGAAACCCAAGTGGTCAAAATTTCCGGAGCCCTCCACTACGACGTCTCTGATAATCATATCGTGATTTTGGGACGTTAAACCCCAGATAATATTATTATAATATGCTCGCAAGGAGCTTAGCTACGTGACTGAAGCCGTGTGTACTCATGATTACAACCAGTATGTGTGCGTTACAAGTTATCCTTCAGTCTTGTTGGAGGCTCAAGCAAGTTCGCGATCATGTCGCTCACACTATGAAATGATTGCCAATGCTATGACGCCCACCTCCCGCCGCTGGATCATAAAAGGCGCTTGTGATGAGCTGGGACGATGAGCGCTTCTTTTCTCTTGTTTGGAAGTCGCGCCTCGACTGTGAATAAGTTACGAAAACCATGTCGCGAGCTGTCGACAAAATTATTACCGTCCTGTAAAGGTGGGCACGTGTCAGCTCATGTATTGCCTGTGCGGTTTTTTATTTGCCGCTGTTCGTATGCTACGTGCAATTGTTTTCCTCCCCATTGTTGTTGTTTACAGCGGAAGAGAACAGAACGCGGAAAACGAAGTGTCTCACGTATGAGCCGACGCCTGAAAGGGAAGGGCATCCAGTAAGGGGAACTGAGGCGGAGAAGGGGAGAACTGAGAACTCAGAGCCGTCATAGTTGCACTCGTTCTTCCTTTCGCGATAAACAAAAGAAACCGGCGCAAGCAGGCGATCACCAGGGGGGGGGGGGGAAGGCATGTATACGCATTATTTAAAAGCTAACAAAAAATTTAAGTCAGCTTCGTAATAGTGGCGCCAAGCCTGAAGGAAAGGCGGAGCTGGGCGGCCTTCCTTGTTTCTCTCTATTTTTCTCTTTCTTTCTTCATCTCTTTCTTTTCTTATTTTTTCTAAGTCGTCTTTGTCTCTATTTATATTTTGTTCTTTCTCTCTATATATATATATTTCTTTCTATGTCTCGTTCCTTCTATCTTTATTTCTCTCTCTCGCTCTCCATTTCTCGCTTCCTCTATCTTTCTATCTCTTTCCCTTTCTGTCTATATATTTCTCTCCCTTTCTTTGAATCTCTCTCTTTCTGTCTTTCTTTCTCTTTCTGTTTTTCGTCCCTTTCTTTCACTCTATTTCTCTCGTTTTCTTTCTATGCTATGATTTACTCTCTCTCCTCCTCCTTTCCCGCCTCCTCACCCTCTCATCTCTCCTCCTCACACTCACTTCCCTTTCCCAACCCCGTGGTATACTATACACTATACTATACAAGGCTATGTTATGCTCTGCTAGCGTGCCTGGATAGCCGAGGGGTCACGGTGCTCGCCTTCGGATCGTTGGTTCACGGGTTCGAGTGCCGCCTCGTCAAGAAATTTTTTCGCCAAGAGTTTCTCTCTTTCTCTTTCTTTCTATCTCTCTCTGTACTCGTTCCCTCAGCCATCAGAGTGATTCCATCCCGCGCCAGACAAATCGGCGCACGTGTTTCGGGAGCGAAGCACTAGATGACGAAGAGGAAGAAGAGGATGAAGATAGTGCGTAACGGTTTATGATGATAGTTTTCTGTCGCGGATTACAACCGACGACTGTCATAAAAAGCTCCGCTGTTAAAAAACTGTGGCTTCCTCGTGTCACTATGATTCCATACCCCTATAACATTTATTTAGCAGGTCCCTAAATTTTCTTGACGTCTCCGCAAAACACCAGCAACAAGTATCAGTATACATGAAGCAAACAAGACACGGGGAGATGAAAACGTGTGGTTTTCCTGAAACAGGTGACAGGTGGTAATAAATGGCGACTAACCTTCACACTGATGAATTAGAAGAACGAGTGCCACATTCTGGTTGCGATTTGATATCCACGGATCGACTGTTCAACAATGTCGCTTTGGCTGAAATGCCATGGTGGAGGGCATTCAGCTTGAAGGCGGCCGTAGAGTTGCCCTGGCCATCTGTCAGATGCGAAATTATTTAAGTTCCAAGGGCAAAATAAAGAAACGGTGCTCTGTGCCAGGCCTGAAGCACTATAGCACTTAAGTGTCCTTACAGGGCGGCGTCAGTGCAGCTTATGACAGCCACAAGTGAGACAAGATGCGCATTGATGGGCAAGAAGTATTAGCCTCGCTCTCATTGTGCTTTCCTGCCTACTCAAGACACAGTACATGCGGCGTAATACAATGCGCAGCCAATTAGCCCGGAACTTCAATCGACTTTGTCATTTACCTCTGGAGCTACCTCGCTTCACAATGAGGCCATTTTGTTGTATGTCGGTTTCCCTGAACTATGAATCGACCCAGACTTTTTTCTCGTATATCGACTTTTTCACTGCTGAAAAATCCTTGATTAACATGCGAAACGCTCCAACCAAGTGCATAATTCTTGTCTGTAACGCCGATGCTGCTAGGCAGACTTTTAGTTGCACAGGCTGCTATTGCCAAGTTCACTGAATCATTGTTTTGATGACGAAGCGGTGATACTACTGCCTCAGGGAAATATCGAATAGCCAATTTCGTTTTTGTTTTGTAGCTATATTACCGATAATATGAGAGAGAGAATAAGTCATTTATTTCAAACAAGTTAATTTGAGTCTCTAGTGGTTGGACCTCCTAGTCCGGAAGACCATTGGCTCTCGCTGCCATCCGGGCTCGGTCGACCAGGGCTTGTCGCTGCCCTGGGTCAGAGCTGGACAGCGATATCCTACAACACATTAGGCTGAGTAGACGCACTCTACCAATAATATGAAGGAAAAACATTTTTGTATTCCAATGGATGAAATAACGTGGGAAAGCATAAACACGTAGTTTTGCTGGTGTTCGGGAATCAAAATTGTGGATGCAGAATAATTAGTTTAACAACAAGTGTCCATATGTAGGATGACACAGCTAAAGGTAGCCAAAGTATCACTTGTTCTATATTTTAGTTATCTTTTCACATTAGCTAAGTTCCTGATGCGCAAAAATAGTATAGTTGGCGATAGTGGACATATGACCGAACACCGTTTACGTCTAATAACCTTATATTGTACGAGTTTTTTTCTAGTCTTTTTCTTAACACTTGGATAAACTTAGCTGGGATACCCCGCATGTTTCCGTCGAACATATATATCGGGAAATATATCAGATGGGTCCCAAATCACTGTGCTACCGGCAAAACGTGAATACGTCTATGTTATCATACTGCCACGCCCACTTCTTGTCTTGTTTTGATGTATTCGGGTTTGACCGGCAGGGACGGTTATCAACGCTCGACGCTGTCCGCGAAGCATTGTTCGAGAAACTTCACGTCTATAGTAGATCGTTCTGTTAAGATTGCGCCCCGCACGCGAACGTTCCAGCTTTGTCTAGAGATAACGCCGCCACCAGCGATATTGCTGGAAAGTTCGATACTGCCTGTATAAAAGCCGACGCGATTGACCGCTTGTCAGTTGATCGACGGACGACGCCCTGTTCGCCGCTATCATTGTACAGCGTGTATTGCTGTAGCTCTAGTTCTCATTTTCCCGGCCACAAGTTCGGCCAAATAAACAGTTTCATTCTGCAAACGCCGACTGCTTTCTTCGTCGACGTCACGACCACGTGACATCTGGTGGAGGTGCTGCTCGTTCATGTTCCGGACGCCCCCGACAAGCCTTGAACCCAGCCCACGTCGCGAAGAAGACACCGACACCATCAGCGGCAGTCGAGCCAGCCGCAGACTGGAAGGACTACCCCCACAATACGGACCCCTACCGGACAAGACCAGGATCACAACGAAGAAGACAACAGCCACAATGACAACCGCTGTGGCACCTACAACGGTCGTCATGCATCAACCGAGGGAGCCGCCGACATTCCGCGGATCACCATGCGAGGATCCAGAAAGCTGGCTGGAGGCATACGACCGAGTCTCCACGTTCAACAACTGGGACTGCGACGAGAAGCTACGCCATGTCTACTTCGCCCTTCAAGATGGCGCAAGGACCTGGTTCGAGAATCGAGAGTCCACGCTAACATCATGGGACCTCTTCCGCACCGGATTTCTCAACACCTTCACGAGCGTCATCCGGAAAGAAAGGGCTGAAACCCTTCTCGAGACCCGTGTACAGCTCCCCAATGAAAACGTCGGACTGTACACCGAAGAAATGACTCGACTATTCCGCCATGCCGATCCAGCCATGTCCGAAGAAAAGAAAGTTCGCTTCCTGATGCGGGGAGTGAAGGAAGAACTCTTCGCCGGACTTGTGCGCAACCCGCCGAAGACGGTCTCGGAATTCCTTTCAGAGGCCACCACAATCGAAAAGGCACTAGAAATCCGCACTAGGCAGTACAACCGCCG